>NC_056748.1:648223639-648281139 GCF_019279795.1 Protopterus annectens
AACTTACTCAAGCCAGAGACTACCTTTAGCAGATATCACACTTCTTTGTCATTACCATAAACGTAGACAAGTCACAACCACTGCCAGTTCAAACTTTGGAATTCATTGGGGTCCAACTAAACACCATTATGCAGATAGCTTGCTTACATCAGCATCGCATCAACACCTTGACACTCCAGGTTCAGGCCATTCTATGTCATCTGTCTCCTCCTGCCACATTGATTCTATGAACACAGGGATCTATGGCAGCTGGTATCATTTTGGTTACCCTAGCCAGGTATTATATGCATGTTCTTCAATGGGCACTGTCTCTTCAGTGGTCAGTTCTGTATCATCCCCTATCTGTTCTTATCAGCTTGACCAACATTTGTGGGACTCATCTACAGTGGTGGATTCACTTGCACCTGTATTTAGGCAGACCTTTCACCCCCCCCAAAAGCCACAGTGACCACAGACGCTTCCTAACTAGAGGGGGGGGGGGCATTTCGACGGGAAGATGGTCGGCATGTGGACTCAGACAGAAACTAGATTGCATATCAACGTCCTTGAGATGAGAACTGTTCTCTTATCACTGCAAGCTTTTCAGGAGGCTCTCCCTCTAGGGACCATTGCGATTCACACAGACAATGCATCAATAGTCTGGTACATCAACAAGCAAAGAGGAATCTGTTCACACCCTCTCTGCAGAGAGGCCATGATGGCTTGGGAATGGGCAATCTCTTCAAGTCACTTTCTGCTTGCAACATACATACTGGGGAAGTTCAACGTTTTGGCGGACAGGCTCAGTAGATCTATTCTGATGCCCCATGAGTGGTTCCTCAACCAGTCAGTAGCGAACAAGATATTCGACCATTGGGGTCTTCCCTGCTGCGATCCCTTTGCATCCCATTACAACAAATGCAGCAGTTATTTCACTCTGATCCCTCCTTCAGGGAGTTTCCCAAGGGACATTCTGGTCCACAATTGGCCCTCTGGTCTCCTTTATGCCAATCCTCCTCTTCTTCTGATCCCAAAATTTCTTCAGAAAGCCAAACAGTTAAAAAGCACAGTGATCCTCATTGCCCCCTTTTGGCCTCATCAGATTTGATTCCCCTTCCTCTGGTCTCACCGCAAATGTCCTCCATGGATACTGGAACCCAAACCAGATCTCAACTCACCCAACATTAGGATTCCACCCAGCTCTCACTTCCTCAATCTAACCACATGGTTTCTCCAGTTCCCATGATTACTAGAGGGTCCAGGTTCTCTTCCCCAGTAAAGGCCATCATTCTGGCTTCTCAAAAAGCTTCAACCAAAAAGGTATACAAGAGTAAATGGAAGAGATTTTCTATTTGGGCTGATAAGCATCATGTTAATCCCTTTTCAGCTCCTATTTCCTCAATTCTTTCTTTTCTGGAGTCTTTATTTAAGCAAGGATCTAGTTTTGCAACCATTAAGCTACAGTTAGAAACCATATCCAATTACCATTCGGGATTACCTTCGGGATCAGTAGCTTCAGCCCGGTTGTGTAAAGCCTTTATGAAAGGTATCTTCCTCCTTAGGCCTCCAATCAAGGATGCAACTCTTTCATAGGATTTGACTATCTTTCTACAAGTTTTGACTCAGAGTCCCTTTGAATTGGCAAATGACTGTGACTTGAAATATTTATCCTGAAAGTCTGCTATAGCTATACTTGTTGCTGTTACTTCAGCAAAAAGGGTTTCTGAATTGCAGGCCCTATCATCCAAACCCCCTACATCATTTTTCACAAGGATAGGGTCTCCCTTCATACCAATCCTTTTTTCATGCCAAAGGTGGCCACTGAGGCTAATATTAATGCATTCAGTTGCCAGTCTTTTTTCCTAACTATTCCAACAAAGGAGAATACATGTTGCATACCTTGGATGCTCACAGACAGTTACGCTTCTACCTTCAGAGGACAAAGCAATACAGAAAATCAGAGCACTTGTTTGTTTCCTTTTCCTCTAATTGTGAAGGTCAAGCAGTTTCAAAAATGGCAATTGCAAAGTGAATAACCAATTGCATATCTTTTGCTTATGAGAAAAATGGTTTGAAGTTGCTTAGTCCTCCAAATGTCCATTCAACAAAATCTATAGCTGCGTCAGCAGGTTTTTCATTGAGAATTCCTATTGATGACATTTGTGCTGCAGCTATCTGGTCCAAGTCTCACACTTTTGTCAACCATTATAAGCTGGATATGATCTCCAGCAGCAGAATGTCCTTCGGCTCCTCGGTGCTCTGGCATATCCTTTCTTGAGACCACCTAAGAAATCATGTAGCTGGGGACTCCGACCCATCAGTGAAGCAGAATCTGCTTCCCCTTCCAAAGGATCTAGATTAGCCTTTGTTGGAATCTTCATTCCAGGTTGAGCCCTTGGTTCCTTTTTCTTCTGTCTATTAAAGGCAGCAAACTTGATCTGAAGAGGTTAAGCTAGGGGCAGAAGATTGTGGGTAAGGGAGGAGCTCGAGACTGGAAGCTGAATTCTGTTGAATGGGGCCGAGTAGGATCCAAGGATCGGATCCATGACCCATCAGTGAATCAGAATGAGAAGAGGACAACACAGATACCAAGTTATGGTAAGTACATAACTAATAATTATGCAATCTTGGAGTGAATGATAATTATTAAAAAAACATACATCCATACAGCATGAAAGCAATGAGAAATATTAACTACTGTTTATCTTCATTTCTGATAATGTACGTGTACCTAAGTCACAGATGCAACTGTGATTTACTAAAAATGTTTAAATATATATATATATATATATATATATATATATATATATATATATATGTGTGTGTGTGTGTGTGTGTATGATATATACACACATACACACACATATATATATATATATATATATCTATATATATATATATATATGCACCTGCGACTGTCTTCACTTTGTGCAGTATTATTTATGCACAATACATACAAATACATAAATATTTTTTAAAAAATCTTAATTTTATTATACATGTGCCATTCTTCAGCTGCTATGAGATAAAAAGATATTTACCATTATAATAAACAAGGGGAGTCCTGTGTGTCAAAAGACATTTCCAAACAGATCCTTTTTCTTGGCATTCATGACAAAATCACACACACAAACATTTAATTAACCATATCCCTTCACCATGTATCATAATATGTGAGGTAAAGAAGCCAAATTGCTAGTTTTTGGAACTGCTTATTGCAGCACTGTGTTTACTTTTTATTTCTCTCTCTCTCTCTCTCCTCAGCTGTGAGATGCAGGACCTGCATTCCTGTCTAGTCAGTTGCACAACTGAATGCTTTTCCTTCTCACCTTTACTACTGCTAAACTGTCATGCTGCTCCTATCGTTATTACAAAAGTGTGTGCCAACTTAAAGCTAGACAAATAGCCATGTTAGTCAATTCATCAAAGGCCACTCATTCAGACTGCAGCTTTCAACTAATTATAACCCACATTCATAACAAGGGTGCATGCAGGGTGACCTCTACTTATCGCCATGGTGCAGCTTCTTGGGAGCTGATTATACGGTTAGTCAGGATCATACCTCTCAACTTGGAAACATCAGAAATCGGGACAAAGGCCCATGAAAAATAGGTACAAATCTGTACGCTGATTAACATAAAATTTGCATACATAATTATGTAACCCCACTCACTCCAGTGGAATTATTAGATACCAACATGAAGATTGAAGTCACTAAATAATAATAAATAATGGCAGACATTTGAATTTCAGACTTCACATATCCCTCAGAAAATACAATATAATGCAAAAACCTGTTATTCTAGTAAATATCTGAGTTTACATCAGCAATATTTAAAATCTTTCCCTATTTTTGGGCCTTTGTACCACCATTATTTTTGGCTTTGTGTTCTTGCTCTGAAAAATTGATAAGTATGCTTTCATTTCATGTGTATTTATTTATTTATTGAAATCTGCCTGGATTTCTTGTTAACGTAATAGTGACATCAAGTTTTCTTGGCCTACACAATGCTTGATGCTGTTCAAAGTGAATATAACTGAATTAATTCCCTTTTCTGAAATGTCTAACTAGACTGATAAATCAAAATGCCATATCAGTAAACTGTTTGTTATTCTGATATAAACAGCGATTAAGTGAACAAACTACTTGGTTAACTAGACTGCTTGCCACATCTCCACGTATTAGTCACAATAAATAACTTTCCAATGCAATTAACCTAGTAGGAATGCAGTTTAACTGCTAGCAAGGACATTAATCAAAACTCAAAACAAAGAAGTCTAATAATAAGAAAATTAGCCAGAAGACTGACATTAAACCTAACAGCAATTCCTACATTACTGAACCAAACCAGCTCACCACCTTTCAGCAGGTACTGCTTAAGAGATTTACACTCTAAAAGTAGAAAGTACTTATCTGTTTTTTCCATTAATGAGTACAATTCCAGTGGATGAACTCATATCTGCCAGAATCAAGACACTATAATTTTCTTTAAAAAAGTCATAAATACGAATGATCTCTTAGTAGCACTTCAGTTTACAGCTTCCAAGAATCTGAAGGTGGAATCCAAGAAGTGCGGTGCAATCACTATTATGGCCATGTTAGTTAAAATGT
Organism: Protopterus annectens; assembly: GCF_019279795.1. NCBI lineage: Eukaryota > Metazoa > Chordata > Ceratodontiformes > Protopteridae > Protopterus > Protopterus annectens. The sequence continues at coordinate 648,228,231 of NC_056748.1, forward strand.
TATAATATTTACTTCCAATGATGGTGCATAGTACAATGTAATGAAGGAAACTTAGTGAAACATATTAACGTATTTGTTGTTGGCACTGCAGTACATTACTTAGTGAAATGTATTCATTGTCAGCATGATGGCAAGCAATCCCTTACTTGTTGCAGCAAATTCCCTGGACCAGCTGTGGGATCGTTCCCTGCATGGGTGACGTCTGTGTTCTTAGAAAGAGCAGGCATGCACACCAGACCAGTCAAAAGTCCGTACAGTCCCAAAATAAAGTGTTTTTTTTTTTTAAGTATACATTCCCAAAATAAAGTGGGTTCTCACTCAGAAAGAGCAGGGTGACATGATGTCAAACGGCCTTAAAATTAAAGTATACAGTCCCAAATAAAGCACATTCATCTTCCTTAAAAATTTTAATTTAAAGTATAAAGTCCCAAAGTAAAGCAGGTTCTCACTCAAGAAAAGCAGGATGCAGGCAGGATGATGTCTGGGTACTCAGGAAGAGCAGGCATGCACCAAACCAGACCAGTCAGACATCCTTAAAATTAAAGTAAATATAGTATACAGTTCCAAAAATAAATAAGTGCACAAGTTTAATAATACAATCCCTAAATAAACAAGACAAGTTTTTAACATGTTTAACACCAATACGACACTGGAGTGGGAGTACTAAAGTTTCCCTGCTTCCAAATGGAGCTGACCATTTTTTTTTTTTTTTTTTTTTTTAACGTACCTGGAGCTGCCAGGGAGAGTAAATCTTTTCATCCCAGGAATGCATGCAAATGCTGGGCACTGGGCAGACCGGACTCTGCTGCAGCCTGCACCGGGTGGGTCTTGAAGTTAAGACTTAAGTTAAATTGTGGCTTCTCCTTTTGCTGTTGCCCATAAACAAAGTAAAGACAGTTGGACTCTGACCGAGGTGAGCCAAGTCAACAGTCTGCCTGATGACATCACTGCACGTGCATCGCTATGATGTGCGTGATGACAACTCAAAAAAAAAAACGGAAATTGAAGGGGCCACCCAGGAATTCGTGGCACCCCATCATTTTGCCCTAAAGAACAGTAAATACAAAGGAACTCAGTATGGTTGAGAGGTATGGCCAGGATACAGGAGGCACAAACCACTTGCAAGGGGGTTATGGGAATAGCTTTATGCCAAAAAATGTCAATGAAACAGATGGGTGAACTTCTTGGTTTGTTTGGCAGCCCGTTCCACCAGGTTCCAGTTATCCTTTTGCTAAACTATGTATCCTACTTGTAATCACAGCTGTAGCAAAATGAGCAGGGTAGAGCAGAACTTCCAGTACCCAACAACAGCCCCTATTTCATCCTGTAGATTCACCTAGTATTCCCAGACAAGATTGGTCAGCTCTGCATAGTATCCTGGATCTGTCCTGGGGCTTTGTCCTAGCTGAGATGAGTATATCTCTTTTCTATACCTCATTGTCCCTGTTCTGGTTATATTCATAATCTCAGCAACTCTTGAGCTTTCTACCTTAACTTCAAAACAGCTACCCCATGCTGGTTTCATCTGCTCCTCTAGTGATCCATGTAACAGCATATTGATAACCCCCTCCAAACTAATTAAATGTAATGCATGTCTCTATTAAATTCACACACAAAACTCATACTCCAGCACTAACAGTTTTAACCCTTCTTCCAGCTTACTTTTCACCAGTTAGTACCAGTAACTACTATTATCCACCTGAGTTCATGCAGAAAGATATAATACCACGCAAATAACTTGCTTTAAGAAATATCAGAAAACTGCCTAATTCAGTGCACCACTGACAAAGGAATATTAGAGTTTGATGAGCACTTCATGTTTCTCTGATTTTTGTTTCTAATCATGAAGGATCTAACTGTATATTAGGTATGGAGGGGTTACATGAGATAACTATCCAAGACTTAATAGATGACAGTTAATCAAAGGCAATTTAATAGTTACCTCATGGTCACAAAAAAAATCCTAGCTAGTAACACCTTAAGTATCTCGAGCAGATAGAAGTATATCCAGACCTGACCTTGTGAGTATACAGGCGCGCACACACACACACACACACACACACACACACACACACACACACACACACACACACACACCAGTATAGATTAAGAGGTTCTGAAGAGTATACCCACAAAAACATCACTTATATATCAAAAAAACATTCAGCTCAACAAAACCAGAGCAAACTTTAAAACACAACTTTACTACACTAGGTCCTAGATTATGGAAATCCCTTTTAGTACGCCTAAAATATATAATCACTTACTCTAAATACAGATTGCAGCTTAAAAATACTTTCTCAGAGAAACCCATTGCAAATGCTGTACCACATGCTATATTACACATACAATAAGCAACACAAACCTTCTACCACATTCATCACTAAACTTGTTTGCAGTAACCTCCATGGCTTAAAATACAACCAGTCATTTCTCTCTTCCCCATATTATTTTTTTTCCTCATATCCCCCTGCTCAGTGTACATATTTGTAAATAGTGTAATTCTTTTAACTTTCTGCAATGCTTATTTAATCAAATGTCTATATTACTCTATATAATAATGTTGCTTGTCCTTTAATTTACGTCTGTCCTGGAATGCTGTTTTTACTAAATAGTTGGTCTGTGTGACCCTTTTACCACTTGGTTTGGATTTTTATATATATAACAGGATAATGTCGGATTATTAAACCTTTTTGCATTCATGTGAAAACAGAGATGAGTAGTAAAATCCTCCCATTACTTTATATAACATGGCAAAATGTGAGCAATGAGTGTATGGCTAAGGAATGAATGTGAGAGATAGGGGTTCAATGCCGGTCAACCTTGAGTGATTTGTGCATCCAGCAAGAGTGCTTTGCACTTGAGGGTCTTCAACTCTTTTTAAGTAGAGTACAACTACTGAGTGTGAAATTTTCCATGCAAGTGGTATCTTTCTTTTTAGACCTCTTCAAATTCACAACAAAAATTAAAAATGCACAAGATTACAAAATAATCAGAATTCAAGGTGACTGCTAAAGGTTAGAAGTCTTCCAGGCAGATGTTGATATCTGCAACTGTACTGAAACCTGTCTTGAAAATAAAAAAAATGTATATCAGAATACCACTGTATACCTTTTTTCACTGTTGCAGATCTATTAGAATAACTAGTAGTGCCTCCACATTAAAAAAATATTTAAAATGCCAGAAGCCAATCAGATAACTAAGAAGAGAAAACTGGTTTATCATTAAAAAACTTTCAATGGAAATGAATGTGAAATTATAGAAACCTACTGCATACCATCTATGCCCCCTACAAGGCACAAGGATGTCCTAACTAAACAGCAGGATATACAAAATAATCAAAGCACAAGCCTTATATTGGCACATTAAATTAGACTACATCAAATCATTATGCCACATATTAATCAACGATGTTAATCAAAATAATTTGGAACAAGTAGCACAAAACCCAGCTATGTGTAGCAATATCTTAGATATCATAGTGACAGACCAAGGATCTTTCTTCTCCCTATATATGCTTAAATGACCAATAATAAACACCGGTCATGGTTCCATCATATTTAAATTAAGAGTAAAATCAAATTCTGCCATAAATAAATTATCCTTCCTAGACCTTATCAATGGAAAATGTGATATAATAAATTACATATTTATGAAAACACACTGAGATGCTGCCTTTAGTGACCCAAAATAATTCCTTAAGACACTATCAGTGAATTCATTAATATTATCATATTGTGCTTTCATGAACAACTACCAGTCAGACATACCAGTACTGTTAAATTCAGCAAAATATGCTTTAGTGGACTGGTAAAAAAAGAGTATACAACAGAATGAAAGCACACCAAGATAGTCCACTCAGTGACACAAAAATTAAATCAAGAATACTGACAATGACTTCAGTAATGCTATTAACGTAGGCATTTGTGATGGCATACCAGTAAGGCATACAGATACAGATAAATTCAGCAAGAGAACACTTGAGTAGAATCACAACATTAATATGGAATACCAAAGAAAAAAGGAGGTACTACTTAGCTTTCAAACATTCCATCCAAAGCTGTTGAGATACACTGAACTCCTATACTGACCCCATGAAAAGACTGCCATCCTTCAGCAATTAACTACAAACCTCAAAGGCACCCCCCAGCCCACATTAGTAAGGACCTGAGCGATTGTTTTGCACTTTCCAATCATTACTACAACCAGCTTGGTTGAAATGGGCATCTAGTAATTGTCTCATATTTACTAACAACCATGTTCTATTTAAACAAACAGACACTGTTTGAGGTATGTAGTTACTTAATGTTACTGGAGGCAAAACTCTCACACAAGGCTACACTAAATAAATAACATGCAGGCTGTCAGTACTATACAACACCACATTATACCAATCACACACAGATCAGACCAAACAGGTAGACATCTTAAAAGTAACCTAACTAAACCACAAGGGCCTCCTAAGTATATCCTAAGAAACAAGTACCCTCAGCAACCCCACAAATACACTACATAGGCACCTATCATGAAACAGATTTAGTTCAAATGATCAACTTTTCAAAACATGGTAAAATTAATATTAATACAAATGGTAGTGTTTGACCAATGCAGAAAGGCTTTCAGGAGTGGCCACAGTGTCACCAAATAAATATAAATACTCTCAAAGGTTAGAATTTTCTCTAAAAGACAAGCCACAATGAAAAGTTTAAATATATATAATAATACATAATAAAAGAACACAAAAATACTAAATATCTATTTACAATAAACACTAGTGTTTCAATCACAGGAAATATTAAAAATACAGCACAGATGGATATATTCACACAGATACAGAAAAACAGTACTTAACTAATCATGCTATATGTTTCCTACTTAATAAAGCAAGGCAAGATTAAGTGGGTGAGTGGTCTTGTCAGTTTCAAAAGCAGACTGCTCTGAGACTTCTGTCTCATCTAGTAATAAAACATCATTTCAGTGCGGGATTACAAAATGAAATCATATACATCTGGTCATCTGTCTCTGGTTCCCACACTACCCCCTTTACTAGAAACTGAACCGGAATTTAACACATATGTGTTACCATAACACATATAGAGCTTTGCTAAGACGTGTTATAGCATCTGGAAGATATAAAACCATTTCAAAACTTCCACCCTTCCAGGTTAGCAGTTAATTCACCTCTAAGGACAGTACAGTAGGATTCTTAGTCCTTGTTTTCACAGATATTTTGTTTCTGTCTGCAGTCAGAACTGTATGACACAATCTTTATGGCCTAAACAAGGTAATTTAATTTTAGACTATTTTTCAAAGTTAATAAAAAATAATACAAAACAAACAGTGAAGCAGCAGAGGAAGACACCAACCAGGAATTAGCATAAAAAAACTTTACTCAATGCTTTCATCTGAAAGACTTTTTCAGAAATACATATACACACACTTTTAAACTGCTTATATACAACCTCATGTCTCCCCTACAAAGTTAATTACATAACTGCTAGTCAATACCTTCAATTAATTAATGTAATAAAACAAACAACACAACTGAATGCAATTAATTTGTTTTAAAAGACAAAAATTAAATAAAATACATACATTATTACTGACTTCCTATCCACAGACTGTCAAAAAACACTTAATATTAATAAATTCATTTAGAGCTGGGAAATTATCAGCTCCCAGTCTAAGTTACCATAATGATTCTTTTCTCTCCACTCTGTTTCTTATATTACCACCCCTTAAATCGACATTAATTTGTTCCAGAACACTAAAGGTGAATTTTTTATAGGAAATGCAAACTACAGAGTGTTTAAATAAAGCATTCTTATCGTCACTAGTTCTAATAGCATAATAATGCTCTTTAATACATGTACTTAGGTTCCTAGTAGTCATACCTACATAAAATGCAGTACAACCTGAACATAGAGCAATATATACTAGATTAGTGGAGTTACAATTAAATCTCCCTGGTATGCTAATGGTCCAATCAAGATGGGGTAAATTAATAAAAGGCCTTCATGGATATATCTACAAACATTGCAGCAACAGCATTTAAACATGACCCTAGGCTTGTTAGTTTCAAGCATAGGTAACAAAGTTTCATTTTTCTCTAACAAACTCTTGATAGTATTAGATTTCTTATAAACAAAACTAGGCTTGTTATCTAGGACAGCATGTATATCACTATTACCAGAAATAATCTTCTAGTTATTAGTTACTACTGACCTGATTTTATTACTGTCCACTGATATGTTAATAATACATTTAGGGGCTGTTGAAAATGTAGTAGAAACGGTAGTAGAAACAGACTGACTTGTAATATTCTTAACATAAAGCCCATTTATTAAAATGGGGGAAAATTCTAAATCTCTTCTATTTATAATATCAGTGCTAATCTCTTGGAGTAGAGACAACAGATACACTCTGCATAAAAATAATCCACTGACAAAATTAATCTCTTCAAGAAATAAACTATCATCAGTTGTCATGCGAGATGCCCTTATATATTGACCTTTAAGCACATTTCTTTTCATATATAAGGGATGGTTGCTACTAAAGTGTAAATAATTATTGACATAAGTGGCTTTTCTAAATACTACTAGAAAAACAATTATCAATAGAATTCCATTCCAAACATACATCAAGGTAATTTACTTTATTACCATAACCATTTAAAGTGAATTTCAGAAAATTATAACTAGCATTTAATTGAGTTAAAAAAGTGGAATCATTGACTGATGAACCTTTTATAATGAAAAACAAATCATCTATATACCTACAGTAGAGTAATATATCAGAAAAGAAGCCAATGGTGGGTAAAATTTCTTTCACCCACCATGCCATTACCAAACCAGCAAAAGCTGGGGCTACTGTGGCCCCCATTGCTACTCCTTGAAGCTGTTTATAGCTCTTCTTGTAAAAAATAAAGAAATTGTTGTCCAATAGGATTCTAATAGGGGGCAGCATATTCTTACTGTAGGCTCAGACCAATTAGTATATTTGGTGAGAAACTGAGACACAAATTCCAACCCCTCTACTTGCAGAATACAAGAATATAAAGAAACTACATCAGCAGTTAAAATAAAAAAAAATCAGTTACTTCAGTGTTAGAATCAAAACAGTGTTGATTAAATAACCTAATTTGTTCCAAGGAGGACCGAGAATCCTTAATAAAGTAAGGCAATTTCTGAACCACAGGATTTAATAATGTATCTAAGTATAATGATAATCCTTCTGTAATGCTGCCTGATGATGAGACGATGGGCCTAAATAGTGGACTGGACATATTCTTATGAATTTTGGGTATCCCAAATAGTATACACAATCTGGGATTATCATTAACAAGAAAATCATTAATTTCAGCTGAAATCTCACCATTCATCAAATGGTCGTAAAGAACATATTTTACAAATCTGTAACTTCTATCTATGAAGTCTCCATTCACTTCCATATATTCATTGTTATTACTTAAAAGATCTTCCATCGCTACAATATAGTCAGCAGTAGACATAACCAATCCACCTGCTTTGTCAGCCTTCATAAACCTGACACTATCTGTATGTTGCAGCTCATGAAGAGCTTTCTTCTCTTCACTATTTAAATTAAAATAAAACCTATCAGATTTGCTACTTAACACTGCTCTGATGTCTTTACTACAGAAAGCTTCAAATACTTTCAGCATGTTGTGCAAAGCAGGGTTATAATTTGAAGGTTTTGTAAGAGTAGTAGTGCATGATACATTCACATCCTTAAAAATATAAGTTAAATTTTACTTCCTAATATAAAGCTTTAGATTTAGCAAAGTATTTGTTAAATTTGATCTGCTGCTTGGAACGAAGTTAAGTCCCAATTTAAGCAACCGTACGTGAGATTCAGACAAAACAAAGTTGGATAAATTGTATATTTTAATGTCACAACTCATGTTAGAATTCAGTCTAAAACCTGCATGGGCATGCATAGTTAATTCCGAAAATGGCTCCGTCCATGTCATTGTTTCATTCGTACAGTCATTGTCGACTTCTTGCCATTTTTTGAAGTTTCTTTAGAGTTGTTAGAAGCAGATGAAACTGAATTTACCACTGTGATGTCATTCTTTGGTGTTGTAAAGACATTAAAACCATTGCCATTCTCCTGCTGATGATGTACCATGTCTGATGTACTGGAAACAGTTGTAACAGTAGTAGCAGCGGTTTTTAAGGTGGAATACCTGGTTTTCACCACAGAACTGTATGAACGTTTGTTATCTGAATTTAAAGAAGGTTTGTGATGTAGATTTTTTGTGTTTTATCACTGATAAAAAACACATTACCTTCTTGATAGGCTATAATGTCTCACTTAATCTTCTTAGACTTCCTTTGAACCACGACACGCTCGTATTTGTCACCTGATTCCAGCATATGTTCGTATAACTTAGAACTACTATTGGAATCAAAAATATTTTACATTCATTGTCCAAAGCTTCTAACTCTTCTTTTAAATCCACTAGTATACTTTTGTTGCACTTGACCAATAACTTTAGAAAATCAAGGCCTGCTAGGTTAAAAAAGAAAACCAGTTCTTTGAAGAATGGATCTTCCTTAAAAACTCCATTTGGAGCTTTAAAGAATCTCAGTCCTTTAGGAACAATTTGTAAAGCTATACAACGTTTGAAGTATTTGTTTTCAATTACTAGGGCTCCATATTTTTTAAGCCTCTTTTCCAAACGAAATAATTGGTCAGAAATATCAACACTGTCATTTTTATCTATAACATCGCCTTCACTAATCAAAGTAAAGGGGTCAATTTATAAACTCAAGACAGCTGTAACATCTTTATAGACTTACCATCTAATCTTGCAGTTAATGATAAAGGCACTGTTTTGACTGGTATGGACGAAGGGTGTTCTTTTACCAGTAAATCCACCGTCTATAAAGATGTTACAGCTGTTGGCACAGTTTTAACACAAACAACTTTACAAATACATTTTCAACACAAGCACTTGTACAAATCAGTTTGATACACAAACAACATATAATTCTTTACAAAACTCCAGCTAGTAATGCTGGCATATGTTACACATCCACTGCCCTACTTCTCCTGGCATAGCTGGCAATACCTCACATCATCACAGAGGGTACGATACATTTCAGCTTGGGACAAGATGATAGACTGTCCTAACTGCTTTGCCAGGGATGGCCTTCACCTATCCCCCAAGGCTTTTGTATATTTGATAAATCCTTGTCCACCCCCATTGTGTCTTGTTTAGGCACTGTCAGTCTTCTAAAACTTCCAGTACAGCAAAGCAGAATCTAGATAACAAAATGTTATTGCTGATCAATGCTAGGGTCCTTAAAAAACTTTACTCCCTACAAGTACTTTTTACCATGGAAAACACTTAAATATGCATCCTCACAGAGACCTGATTCAAGACTAATAACAGTACTCCATCAGTGCAGGGTTTCAATGCCTACCACAAGTTCAGGTCCACTGTATTATATGAAGGCATTAAAGATGACAGTGTCCCCATATTCTTAAAATAATTTCACCTCTAAACTAGCTGGACAAGATAACTACCTGGAACTCCTCCACACCCAACTTATTATTAACAGAACACCTAAAATCACATGATATCAGTGCTAGCTATAGGACCTTCAATTTGTCCCCCTAAGCCAATTCATTCAACCTGACCAGTATCGAGTCCCTGTGCATTAAGCCATAAACCATTCTGCTAGGAGACTCAACTACTCCTCCATTAACTGAGAGACTTAATACAGCCCAAACTTGTACGTCTAGAAATTTCTGAAATTCATCAATACAAACTATCTAATCCAGTTGGTCCATACCTTAACCAGGGGTGATAAAATTATAGACTTTGTCCTTAAAATATGGAGCAGCTCCTTTGCTTCCCACCAATTGCTAACTTCCTCCCTGGTCAAATTGGACTAAAGGTCAGTCACATTCACCTTAAGACTGAAGCCAGAAGAATCTTTCAGTTCCTTGGTATTCAGAGATTATGTCAGGCTAATCTACTAAAATTGACTGATGACCTAGCTAAATAAAAAAAAAAATCTTTCCATTTTGATGACCTCACTGCTTATTCTGAATCATTTACCATAAAATTACATGCACATATAAAAAGCTGCATAAATGAATCTGCCCTCCTCAAACGTAAATGCCTACAATGGTACATTTAAAAATAATTCCCTGTGGTGGAACCCTAATATAAGCATGTCTTTAAGAGTCATTGCAGCTGAAGCTCTCCTGAAACTAAACCAAAGTATTTGGTCTCCATTTTGCATCTAGGAAAGTACATTTAGAAAACTGCACTTATCTTACCATGTAAATCAGTTTTGTTTCCCACCTACTTACCCTTTCCCTGTTGTGCTTTTAAACTTGGTGGCTTTTGAGCTGCCCACCCCTTCTATATATTTGGCCTTGGAAGCTTCTCCCAGTTTCATCTCCTCAACTCTCCCATGCTTATTTTACTGGGCACTGACAGATCAAACTGGGAAGGTCCTCTCCTTACACTTTTAAGGCTTGAGTTAGCCTCCTTTTCATACATTTTCTGACTTTTTACATATTTAAACTTCACTTACAGTCATCTTCATTTTGATGCATTTATTTCTGCCACTTTTCACATTTTATATAAAGAGTACATTTGTTTGTACATTTAGTCTGGCCTGGTTCAATACACTTGTAGTTAAACTCACAGTAGTGGGAGTATTGTAATTTATTGCATGATCTGTGTTCCAAACAGTATTTTTGTCAAATGTGAAATTATTTAAGCTGTACTTGGCCACCTTCAGTTTGATACATTTGTTTCTACTTTTTCTGCCTTTGTCACATTTTTACATAAAATGTTACAGTTGCTTAAATTCTAGCCTGATTTGATACCAAAGACTTATAGTTTACATTCACAGAAGTGAGAGTATTGTGATTTGCTGCATGATATTTGTCCCTGAGCTCTATTGGCTTGAATTTTTGCCTTTTTGACTGGTTTACCAAATTAACTTGTCTCTTATAGCATGTGTTGACCTACATTCAGTGCACTTCTTTTTTAGGACTTACTCAACATTGGGTAGGGTGCAGAAGAGCTTTTTTTCCAAAAGAAGCCTTCTTAGCCAAACTGACTTCAGTACTCTAAACCTGTGGCTACTGTGAACTGCACTAAGTACAAATAAGATGCTCTAAGCTACAGTAAGAGATACCAAGTTTACTAGTAGCTGCAAACCAAGATAATTAAGTTACCTTCCCACAGGTAAGTAGACACCCCCCTACTACCTACCCCAGCAAGTACCATAAGCCCCAGCAGGTACCAGCCTCCATGTTTCCAAAATCTGAAATGGGTATCTTGAGGCAATAAAGGAATTGGAACTGGAGCGACTGGTTTGCTTTGTTTCTCTTGCTGGTTCTTAGTTTTAGGTATGTGTCAATTGTCTCATGATGTCTGATGACCATCTATTGTTTAAACAGCATAATTCAGTGTGAGATAAATGTACATGGAATAGGCTGTATTCAAACCCAGAACCATGTGTATAGCAGTCCTACATTTAAACCTGTTGCCACAAGAAGGTTAAATACTGTCAATTTATAGGATTGGAGTGGTAACTGCAGGATACACACTTCTGCTCTTCTGGCTAGACACACACACACACACACACACACACACACACACACACACACACACACACACACACACACACACACACACACACACACACACACACACGCACACACACACACACACACACACACGCATGCACACTTGACTCCAGTGAGAACAGAACCCCTACCTAAGTACACAGACTAAAGAACTCAATACTTTACAGAAGCACCACAGCACAAGTCAAAATATATATATGGGTCTACTTCACAAATCCGAAATACCACTTACCCAACTTTTATAAAACTGACACGACAAAGCCAACAACTCAGAAGACCAACCGAATGAAACATTGATTTTCAACTCCAGGTAAGTAACTGCTTGGACACAATGTTAAACTTTGCTCCTTACCTCTGCTGTAGTGCGATCTCGAAGTTGGTATATTTAGTTAGGGGGATGTGGGGAACACAGTCCCCTATATAGGTGGGTGTGGGGGACAAAGCCCCCCCACATGGGTGGGTTTAATTTGCTTTGGCTTCAAGTTTATTTTTGTTTGGCCAAGTGGTTACTTACCTGGCGTTGAAAGTCAGTGTTCCATGCTGTTGGTGTTCTGTGTTTTCGGCTTTGTTGTCTCAGTTATATGAAATGATATAGATATATAAATATATATATGGGTCTATGTTCATTAATCGAAAGTACGGTTCATCAAACCATACTTCATCGAACTTACTTCTGCGAAAGTGCTTTCTGTCAAAAATGCACTTTCGCGATAAAATAAAAAAACAAACATAAAATAAAAATAAAAATACATTAAACACTAATATGTAGGGGGGCAAGCCCCCCTGCACACCCCACACCCCCTACTTTAATATTCCCACTCTGAGATCGCATTACAGTGGGGAAAAGGGGAATATTCCCTTATCCCCACTGTAGTACGATCTCAACAAGTTTCCTTGGTTGTACATCAACGGTATACGGTGATGTACAACTGAAGGTATATGCTAATGGCATGTCTTTTTCTTTTGTTGTTTTCTTTAGTGAATGTGCATTTTTGACAAAATGCACGTTCGCTAAAATGATTTCGACAAAGTACGGTTCAATGAACCGTACTGTCAACAAAACAACAAGGACCCATATATATATATATATATATATATATATATATATATATATATATATATATACATACATATGTGTGTGTGTGTGTGTGTGTGTGTGCCAGTGCATACATATATCTAATGTCACTGGAGGCCAAAATCTCATACACGTACAACACTGATACCAGGATCATCATCAGATTCCCCCCACCAAAAAAATACACCAACCACAGCCTACATAAAACAAATATGTCATATGCTGAGGTTCTAAAGTTTAACTAGCCCAAACCATAAAAGCCTGCAAAATACAACAAAGGCATTAAGCACCCTCAGAAACACTCCAAGTCTACAAAGCTTACCACCTCACATACCACTAGGGGTTCCATTGTTATAGATATTGAGCTTATATGGCAGGCATCTATCCAACCATATATTCTAGTCATAGGTAACTCCATTGTAAGACATACTGATGCACCAGTCACCAGGCTGAACAAAGAAAGGATGACGGGTAGTTGCTTGTCTAGTGCTAGGATTTGTCAGATCACACATGTACTCAAGTCCTTGAATAGCAAGTACAGTATGACTCTGTCACAGTACATGATAGAATACATGGGTGTATCTACAATGACTATATGAAGAGAGAGAAAGAAACATGATAAAGCTCTCACACCATGTGTCTCAGGCAGGTAAGAGCCTAGCATTGAGCAGCATCCTACCTTTCCTAAGAATGATGCCTCATTACCAGCAAAAAATAATTGATTTCAATAACTGACTTAGCTTTTGGCCATGTGAAGGGGATGCAATATTTGTCATTGTAGGAGGATACGATTGCCAGGCCATGCTGCTTTGCCAGGATATCTGTACCTGTCCCCTCTAGGCTTTTGAATATTGGACAGTCCACCCCCATAGTGCCTTTCTTATGCAATGCCAACCAGATAAACCTAGCAGCATAATGAAACAAGCAAAAGAAAATATAAAGGTGCTATTTATCAATGCTAGGAGACTAAAGAAACCTGCAAGCCCTCCTTACCTTTGAGGATAAAGATGTCTATGTAATGACATTATCACTCAGAGACTCCCTATGCTGTGGAATAAAATCCCGGTCCATGTGAGGCAGAGCACCTCGCTGACTCTGTTCAAGAGAAATCTAGACCTGTGGATGGGAGATCGTAGGTTTACCCCAGGAATCATCTCTGTGTCACTGCTGGACAGAGGCACAACAAACTAATGGGCACAGTATTTTTTCATATAAGGGGTGGCGTAAGCCACAATAATTTGGGCTAGGCTTATAAATGCCTTAGGGCAGATAGCCTAGTATAAACCTATGAACCTATGACCAAGACATGGATTAAATCAGAAGAAAGTATTCCAGCTGCACAGGGCTATAATGCCATCTACACATTTAGAACAGGTACTACACTGGAAAGAAAAAAGATGGATATGTCTCAACCTTCATCCAGAAGAGACTCATATCAGCATGCGTGCCTTAGAATTTTTTCGTGTCCAACTCACCATCAGTAAAGTTCCTTACCATTCTAACTAGCTAATGAATGTCCCGGTTAAAAACGCTCATGAGAGTGTAACACACTAGTCAAGAAAAAATAATAAAAATTACCACAACCACATGTAGAACAAACTAAGATTTAATAGGAAATAGACATAAAATCCAACACTTAAGCGCTTTCACCCAATGCCTATACTGGGCTTCTTCAGAGTAAAGTTTACATAGCAAACACTCAATAAATATTAACAAGTCATGTGATGCCCATTAATTCAACTTAAAAATTAAAGGTACCTGAAAACCTCTTTTTAGCTTTAAATAACATATAAAATAATAATAATAATAGTAATGTAAAATATACAAAATGTAAAAAATTAAAAAAATCTAAAGATTAAAAAAATGTATAAAGTATCTTAGTGGAGAGCATTGTAATAGTTCTTAACCATACAAATCATTCATGAAAAATACCATAACATTTTACACAAAATTGACTGGGTACTATATGACCTACTAACTCAGGGAGTTATTGATCAGAATGACTACTCTTTTTTAACTGCAGAAACCCCAGTAATACCAGTGATTTTTGGTATATCCAAAATCCACAAAGACAAAAACAACCCCCCCTCTACGGCCTATTATAGCAGCAATGAAATCTAAAACTGAACCTGTTTTTGCTTATACAGATTTTCACTGCAAGAATGCGCTAAGCCACAAAAAATAAATACTTAGGGATTCTTGGCACTGTTTAGAAGTCTTAAGAGATGTATTCATTACTGATTACTTTGCTTTTGTCACTATCGATGTATGCAATTTATTTTCAGTAATTCCACATCATGAAGGGATAGAATTGTTTGGGGATTCCTTATTGGATGTGGACAGAATGCACAATGTTAAAATAAACATGCTTATGGAACTCATAGAGATAGTTCTGCAGAATAATTTTCTGTATTTTAAAGGAGAGCATTTCCGTCAAACCACTGGTGTAGCAATGGGAGCAAAATTTGCTCCCATTTATACAAGTTTAGTTCTATTCGAATGGGAGAATAGACATGCCTTTCCTTCTACTTTTATGGAGAAAGTTATCATTTGGGTTAGGTTCCTGGATGATATACTTTTACTTTGGAAAGGTAGTGATGAAGAAATGGGTTGTTTTATTGAATACTTAAACAACACAACTACCATTTTGAAATTTACCTGGAAAATTGATGAACAAGCTATTGAGTTTTTGGACATTTTATTATATAAAAACAAATACACTAACAAAATAGAGTCCACCATTTACAGAAAAGACACCTACTCGAGTTCCCTGTTACACTATAATAGTTGTCACCCTTCATATCAAAAGAGAAGTGTGGTGAAAGGACAAATGGTGAGTATCTACAGGCTGATTACTGAAAATTATAATTTTGAAACAGAAGTGTACAAATTAATAGGGATGCTCAAAGAGAGAGGATACCCTATAAAATTGCTTGTAAAAATAAGAAATTAAATTTTGAAGAAAAGGAAGGATACATTTATTTCTATATTATCTACCGAAGTCTGTACACACATAGTGGCCAGGGTGCAAACCCAAAATGAAAGGAATCTGGTTTTACTATACAACACTAAAGCAAAACATCTTAGGGATGCAGTCAATAAGTACTGGGATTTGATGTTTGACAAAGAGATAAAACAAATCCTTTGAGAGAAACCAAAAGTTACTTATAGAAGGGGTTTGTAACCTGAAAATGTATTTAGAGAGTAATGGTGACAAAGAAATCAAGAGATACCAATCTAAAATGTCTAAGTGCAACATGTGCAGGATGTGTAAATTTATAAATGAAAGTCCGTATGTAATGGTGGAAAACTATGGTAGTAGCATTGCATGTCCAGGTTTCTATAATGGTAGTACAAAATGTGTGGTATATATATCAACCTGTACAGCATGTTCAGCGTTCTACATAGGAAAAACTATTAGAAAATTGAAGGAGAGAATAGCCGAACATATTAGGGACATAAAGAACAAGAAAAAAGAAAATGCAGTTTATTCTCACAGCTTGGTATGTGAAAATTTTAGAAAGTTTATGTTCTTTATTGTGGATCGTATTATTCATAAACAAAGGGGAGGCGATGTAAAAACTCAGCTAGAGGTTGGAGTTAGAATGGCAATTATGTTTAAATGCTACCAAGACACCTGGTATTAATGAAAATTGTTCTTTGAATAGATTTTTGAAGCTTAGGGCATCTAAATTATGATGTTTATGACATCATTTAGTTTTATTTGCTTAGGCTATTTTTGGGGCAAGTATAGGTAGACAAAATAATTTATAACCAGTAACATTTTACAGTATTTTTCATGAATGATTTGTATGGTTAAGAACTAAGACAATGCTCTCCACTAACATACTTTATACATTTTTTAATCTTTACATTTTTTATTTTTTTACATTTTGTATATTTTATCATTATTATTTTCCGTTATTTAAAGTTGAAAAGAGGTTTTAAGGTACCTTTAATTTTTAAGATGAATTAATGGGCATCACATGACTTGTTAATATTTACTGAGTGTTTTCTGTGTAGATTTTACTCTGGAGAAGCCCAGTATAGGCATTGAGTGAAAGCGCTTAGTGTTGGATTTTATGTCTATTTCCTATTAAATCCGAGTTTGTTCTACGTGTGGCAGTGGTCATTTTTATTATTTTTTGTTGACTAACTAAAGAATGTCTTCTGTGTCCTAGGAATGCCATAGCACCTACTTATCTGAAATGGAGTCACTTAGCATTAAACCCGTTCCCATCTTCCTGGGTGACTTCAGCTATCCAGCTATAGACTGGGAAATGTATATCACTATTAGTGTTATCACTATTAGTGTGTAAGCCCTGAGGTTCCTAGCCTTTATTAACACGAACACTTTGGATCAAATAGTCAGAGTACCCACCTGGGGAAACAACATCCTTGGCCTTGACCTTCTCCTCACAAACATGGGGTCATTCGGCTCTCACTCCTGTGTAACATCCTCACTCATTAGGTCCAACCACAAAACATAAAACTAAAACCTGAGATCTCCTCTGTCTATGGAACTTTTAGAAATTTCTACAGTGCAAACTTCCTGCTTCTAAATGATACCCTGACAAGTTACAAATATCCCCAAACCTAGAAAACTCTACTATTTATGTAGAAATGTACAGCACTAACATGTATCAACATAGAAATAGCTGTACTCAGTAGAAACAAGTGCAGGGTGAGCCCTAAAACAGATCTCCCTGGTGGAGCCATAATTTCAATAAGCTTTGTAACAAAAGGAAGAAAACTGCAGCCGAAGATAAGAAGTCGGTGACTGGCGGTTGCCAGTTGGGCAGGGGTGCAGTAGGGATTTGTTTAAGAAGCTGTCTTTGACACAACTGCTCCTTAAATTAATGTATTTACTTTACTAACTTTGTGTGCTAGCAATTTAGAGAATTTTTTTTTCTGAACCTCAGAAGTCGGATGTTTAGTACTGATCTCATTTTTTTTTCAAAAAGGGGAGATCCAAGAAGATTGCAGCCACCTGAACAGCTCTACGAAAGAGATGAAATAAGATCCTCATATGGGTCAAAGTACTGTCAAGCCTTTGTAATGTAATATATCAAAACTGAAACCTCAAGACCCTTGAAAATGCAGTGTTTCTGACAGAAAAATGCATTGCTCTACAGACAAGTGGTTTAAGGTTAAGTAGTATCCATTTAGTATGGAGACAAATCTTTCCTATATGCCAAAATGTAAAATGGGTCTCAGGATTTTTGACCCCTGGGACCAACAGAAGAAAGTAGCACCCAGAGGGTCAGGTGTAAAATCTTTAGTAAAATAGGTGAAAAGAAAATGTCTTTTGTCATATTAGCTTTAGATCACCTAACTGACCATACTGAATATCTTTTTGACAAGTGTGCAAACATAAAATTTCAAGTGAATCCATAAGAGATCCTGGATGACATAAGTTCTAGGTCTTTTTGATGCTTTATACAATGCAGTGGTCCAGTATAATGCCAGCATGAAAATGTACTGCTAAGAAATAAAATTTTAAATCAAGAAAACTACACCCACCCACATCCATTCTTAACAGAAGAGAAAATTATTTTAATCTTCCTAACACATTATAGGAAATAGAAGATGTATTTATTAATTTATGCAAAATATAACTAATTGTTTGGATAGAGAAAAGATACGTCATGGAAAAAAGTTTAAGATTTGTATATAAACAAGGAAAGTTATGCTATTTGCATGCCTTGTTTTTTTTTTTTTTTTTTTTTGTTCTATCATGAGAAGGTAAAATGTTTGGTGAACAGGAGGACCTCTTCCTGCCTGACATAAACTGATACAAGTGTAATGTATACATATTGATACAGGAGAGGTGGAAAATTGACAATGGAAGTAACGTGACATTTAAATTCTGAGATACCCACTACAGGAGGAAAAGACATTTACCTGATCAGAGTGTTGATACTAAATCTTCACCTGATCAGAGTGTTGATACTAAATCTTCACCTGATCATTTATACGGAATTAAACAGTTAACCACTGAAGTGTCTATAAACAACTCTCACAGCTGGGGCAAAGATCCCTATAGTTAATTTAGTTAAACATATCACTAAGTCATCAGCAGATATTTTTATTCACTGCCAGGTTAATCCTGTCATTTCAGAGAATAGTTAGTTACATGGTCTTTGCAACAAATTCTGAATATATTTTATAAAACAGGCATGACACTAGCCAACTGCCAGCAAATGCCTTCTATTTATGCAGAAACTGTCACAGTGTGTACAACTTTTTTGATATTATCCTGAGTCATCTGACTTTCAGGAATATGTCCACAATGGAGAGGAGATGTCAATTTAGTCAACATGGAAGTCAACCTATCTACAATCCAGGACACAGATAATTTGTAACAATCACCATACAGTACTGATATATGCTTGTGAGGCACAAATAGTGGAAGTCCTTCCCCATGGACTTACCAAAAACATAGTGTTCTTCCTCACGGCATTACCAAAAACAAACATCTAAGTCACAGTAATCTTTCTTTGTTCTAATGCCTTCCTCATCAGTTCCTGAGCCTGACCATTGAAAATGTGGGGGATTATCTTAAAATAAAAACTAGCTCACCTGTAGAAAGTGATACCATCAGTGGTATTTACTGTTTTATAAGTAACTATGGAAGAGATAATAGGGCAAGAAATGTAAGCTGCTTTGGCTACGAGCCACGGCCAGAGGGCCTGGACGTTATAACAAACAGCTCCCAAAACATATCTCAAATAATTATATACGTAAACTAGAGATTCCAGCGGAGGAATACTTTCTTGAAATGTTCTTTATCACAGTCTGTATCAAGTTAGCTATATGGTTTTATACTGTCTCAGAAATCTTAATTTAAAACTCTTCAAGGCACAGACAACGTAATGTTTGAATATGCAATGAATTTTGTTTTGTACAAATTTAATCTCCACCTCTGTTTAATTATCCTGAGTGTATTATCCTTGTAAAATTAATTAACTATTCTTACCAGTGAGAAAGCAGTTTCATTGGCTCCCCTTTAAATTCATGATGCATGTTCTATAATCTTTCCCCTCAGAGCCACTATAAAATTGTCCCATAAAATTGTGGCCTAATAAGGAAAAGTCTGTTTAAATCTGGAGTACATGTGGCAAGAGTTGCCAGCCATTCCTTAAAAGAAAGAATATGAGAACCAACTTCCAGGTTTGTAGTTTGTTTACTTTCCAAGCTATTTAATCTTGGGATGATGCACTGCTGCAGTCCTCGGATTTTGAACTGTCTTAGAAAATGGGCAAACCTTACATTAAACCCTGACTGAAGACGAAACGTTCTCCAACAGGGTGTTAATGTACAGGTAATGCGCCCAATGAAAAATGAGTCCGCTGCTTCATGGCAGCATATCAAGCTGCTGCAGAGCATGGACTGTAAGGGAGCTAACAGATGCCACTGACTACGCAGTGCTTTTGCTATTTAGAGTGTAAAATTGAAAGAAAAAAATAGAAAAGAGTGTGTGTATGTGCTTATTTCTGTGTTTGAGTGTATGCGTGCATAAATTTAAGATCAATCAAGTCATTATTTTTCTCTCACTAAGCAGTGCTTTTGCTGTTTAGAGAGTGTAAAATAAAAAAAAACATTAAAAAAAGAAAAAGAAAAGTGTGTATTTGTGTTTCTGTACATGTGAGTGTATGCGTGTTTGCATGCAAGTGGAAGTGTCTGTGTGAGAGAGAGAGAGAGAGAGAGAGAGAGATTGATCAAGCAGTGGCAGCAGAGGGACTCACTCAGCCTCTTAGCTCAAGAAATTTGAATAAAGCCTAAAATAAAGGGAGACAAAGGTTCAAAAATAGGAACAGATTTTAAACATTGCTGTTATAAAATTAGAAAGTTGTTAGAATAAAATAATTTGTATTAACATGCCTTTTCTGAAGGAAATAAAGTCTGATACTCTAATGTATGTCATTATTTAGTGACTTCACTACCCAGTCATTAGCCAGCAAACCAAACATTTTATGAGTAACGAACCAAAAAATAAATGAGGTAAAAATCAGGACATTCTTTGAAATCTTATATCTTAGATATAAAATACCTCCTCCAACACCATATATATATATATATATATATATATATATATATATATATATACATATATATATATATATATATATATATATATATATATATACATATATATATATATATATATATATATATATATATATATATATATATACTAGAGCAAGTTTGAAACATTAGGAAGAGGAACTATTTTAATCAAAAATATAAAAAAAAATAATAATATAGTAATTCAAAAAAGTAAAACACAATAATTTAACCCACAAACCATTCTCTAAGTACAATGATGCCTCCAGGGTGTGTGCTACTGTGTAAATAACACCCTTCCAGAGGTGTGGGCATGCCTTATTTGCACAGTAACACACACTGTTGGGCATTATTATTTGCATAACCTGTGAATTCTGAGGATGTGGAGAATATTCCATTGCAAAAACAACACAGTATCCAGTCACAAAGGCAGAGTATCAAGTACTAAGTTTCGCAACATTTAAAGACTATACCACTATTAACCAACTACAAATCTATTCTGGAATATACACTGTAGGGAAATAATACTAAAAATGAGGGCTACATAAAGTGCTACATTTACGCTATCAAGCAAAGGTAATTGTGCTAAGGAAATGTTTCTGAATCTTTCAGCCAGTGAAAGTGTTGTAGGACAGATAAAATTAGAAGAACATTGCAAATGAAATATCCTGTTAAGATTCACTCTTGTTATGAAGAGACCTGCAGCAAAATGATTACAGTTCAGCAATAGAATACAGTATGACACTCTCAAGAAATAATCATACAGAGTTCAGCATATGACAGTAGTTAGCTTTCCACCAAGTCATAAAATAGGTATGCTGTCTTGCTAGAGATCAACTGAGGGACCAGAGCACCCGTCCTCAGCAAAAATGTACAATAATTAATTTACCTTAATGGAGAGCCTGATGATATCAGGGCTATTAACTCTGAAAATATTTTTGTTGTAGGAAACCTAAAGTTATATATTTTATGGTCAGACACTGACTTCTTGCAATCAGAAATGAAGCACATTCACCAAAACAAGAATAGTTAAGTTAGAGAATTAAGTTCCTACTTCAACAGAATAGTTAATAATAGGAAACTGTACAAATACTGCTGAATTCAAGTAGAGAACTGTAAATTAGTTCCTCTTAGGAAGCCCAGTGATATATTTTTTTTCATTCCTAAGGTAATACATTCTATATGTACTAGAGGTCATCCAGACAACAATAATGCTGTCTACTTAGTGTCAGTCTTTTTATGGCTGTGTAATGCTTTTTATGCTCAATTAAGAAAAAAAATAAAAATTACTAGGTAGATTATGTATATCGCAAAGTCTGTTTAGTTATGCCATTCACAGAACTTTGATGAAAGGTAACACATTGATAGCTATGCAATCCACAAATAAGATTACTAGCCATATGAGA
Organism: Protopterus annectens; assembly: GCF_019279795.1. Taxonomy (NCBI): domain Eukaryota; kingdom Metazoa; phylum Chordata; order Ceratodontiformes; family Protopteridae; genus Protopterus; species Protopterus annectens. The sequence goes on from NC_056748.1 coordinate 648,250,419, forward strand.
TGTGGGTGTCAGTGCTAATGAGTTATTTTATTCTAAATACATCTCAGAAATATGAGTAATTAATCTTGTAAAAAATTTTTAAACAAGTAAGGTATAAACTGCTGCAATGCTGTAAGTTAGGTGAACCACTCCATCTTAACAAACAAAGGAAAGTAACAGTATGTACAGAAACTTAGTCCCTTTAAGGTTTACATGTTACTGTTGAGTTAGTACACTGATCAAAGCCCAAAGACTGCAGCAGTGCATCATTCGAAGATCAAATAAATTAGAAAAGTAAACAAAGTACAAGCCTGCAAGTTGGTTCACATGTGCCCTCTTGTGTTCCACTGATGTAACACTGAAATAACCATCAAAATGAGAGAAACAATATTTAACTGCAACAAACAGGCCAAAGTTTGAGCACCAAAATAATTCTAATTATGACACTAAAATAACTGTACTCAAGTAGCCTGTAATGAAAGAGGCTGCACCCACTAAAACTGACACTGTTATCAAAGATCTAGACACCCTTGTGGATAATTCCTTATCCTATGCTACACATACCTCCGCTGTACTTAGAAAATCCAAGGACATCTCATCCACTACCAAACAAGTCTTCCTTCCACTGTACACTTATCCACCCCATTACTGAATCTAATGCCCACATTATGTACCTATCAAAACACATCACTTAACTGATAAGACCAGAAAAGTTCCTAACCAAAAAAATTGCAGGCCTCGAGTCATTTAGTTGTCCAGTCCAGCTGGCTACTCACTCCTTGTATTTATTTTCATAGAAATTTCTCCAAGACATTCTACAATTTGCATTTTAGCCTTGAAAGTCCCCACACTCCTAAGCCTATAAAGCTAATGATTCTATAAACACAAGTTTCCAGCAACAAGTTAATGGGATGCACTGGCATGACAGGTTCTAATCCCAGCGTATTCCCCATCAGTGTAATAAAACTACCCCTGCATATTAATCAGACATTAGTTCACTAGCTACATTTATGACTTTCCAGGACAAGTACCTGGACATGCACACCTTTTCTATGGGCCTATGTTGTGTGTCATTCTTTCAGGAAGGAGTTAAAAAGAAGTTCTGTCCTTACCATAACGTTCCATGTGAGTTGTTCATATCGCCTTTTTGTTCTTACACGTGGGTTCGGCGCCGATCCCTCGGCTCCAAGTCAGCCGCTTTTCAAGCTCAGACTCTCAGAGAAGCTCGAGACCTATTGTATATCCCATGATGCTCTACTGTAAATCCCCAGATCTAGTATGCTGCAACCAAAGACAACCTACAGGAAGAAATAGAACTATAGTGCCTACCTATCTAGGTAGCTATAAGTTTGTAGAAGGAAGAAACAGTCTGTTCAAGAAGACAGGCTGACAAAACTCGACCAATCCACGAAGGCAACCATCTTTCTCAACCGGAGGGGGAAAGCGGGCGGGAAAGAAGAACAAAAAGGCGAGATGAACAACTCACATGGAATGTTATGGTAAGGACATAACTTCTTTATGTGAAGTTGTTCTATCTCGCCGTTTTGTTCTTACATGTGGGTAGCGTCCCAAGCACCCTAATCCTGGGTGGCTCACAGGAGAACATTCCTGAGCACAGTGGAACTAAAGGAAGCCCTGTCCCTGGAGGTCCTGTTCCCTTTGTAATGAGTGATAAACATGTGAGGTTTGGATCACGTGGCAGCTGTACAGATGGTATCCAAGGGCAAACGAGCTGCATGAGCTAATGACATAGAAACAGCCCGGGTAGAATGGGCTTTAACGTTAGTCGGTAATGGCGGATTAGTGGAGGAATAAATTAATTTAATGCAGTTAGAATGCCACTTGGATAATGTGATTTTTGATACTGCAAAACCTTTCTTATTCTCTCCGTAAGAGACAAAGAGTTGATCCGATTGTCTGAAATCTTTTGTTCTATTCGGGTATAATCTCAATTGTCTGTGTACATCAAGTTGTGTAACATATATTCCAGTCTGTTGGTATGGTGTCTAAAGAAGGTTGGAAGCTCAATGGACTGATTTAAGTTAGTTTCTGAACAGACCTTGGAGAGAAAGGTAGGGTTAGTCCTGAGAGACACCCTATCAGGGTGAAGAATCAAATATGGGGGCTTGGAGGACAAGGCTTGAAGTTCGGAGACCCTACGTGCAGATGTAATGGCTACCAGAAATATAGTTTTCCAAGACAGAAACTTTAAGTGACATGATGAGGCGTGTTTGAAGGGGGTGAGCATCAATTGGGATAAAACCAGATTCAAATTCCAGGGAGAGAGAGGGTGTCTGATAGGTGGTCTGAGATGGTAGGTCCCTTTTAAGAAGGCCTTACATAGTCTATGGGACATGATGTTAGATCCGTTAAACCCTACATGGAAATTGTAAATAGCAGCCAACTGAACTCTAATGGTGGCAGCTGCTGTGCCATCATGGAACAAGGAAGACAAGAACTCTAAGATGGTATGAACAGGCACCACATAAGGGTCAATGTCATGATGAGAAGCCCAGTGAACAAATCGTTTCCATTTGCTATTTATAATTTCCTGGTAGACAGTTTATGAGAGGAAACTATAATATGTTGGACCACGGGAGACAAATCTTGAGACCTTTCTTCCACTTGATACGTCTGCAGAAAGGGGAACCAAATCTGATGAGGCCAAGACGGGGCTATCAAAATCACAGTCCTTCCCAGACTTTTGGCTTTCTGTATGAATTTGAAAATTAGGGGAATTGGCGGGAAGGCATATAGGAGGCCCGGGGGGGCCAATCGTGTACGAGCGCATCCCTCGGGTTGTTCCCTGGTGGCGGATAAAAAGCAAAGTAGCTGCTGCATTTGGCATTCATCGGATATGCAAATAGGTCACAGCAAGGCTGGCCCCATCTGTGGAAAATCTTGTCTGCCACCTGTTGTTTGAGAGACCACTCGTGAGGCAACAGCATGGCCCTGCTTAGCTTGTCCACTATCATGTTGGATGACCCCGGGATTTGCATTGCTATCAGAAAGCGTCCGGTGGATACAGCCCACTGCCAAATTCTTAGTGCCTTTCGGCATAAGGGATACGATCTGGTTCCCCCTTGCTTGTTGATGTACCAGACTACCAACATGTTGTCTGTCTGGATAGCAATTGTACCTGGAGGAAGAGTCGTGAAAGTGTTGCAATGCCAGGAACACCACTCTCAGCTCTAGGACATTTATATGCAAATGTGATTCCATGTTTGACCAAGTGCCTTGGACAGTCTTTCCCAGAAATAGCTCCCCCCCCACCCTATCAGGGAAGCATCCGTGGTCACTGTGGCTGTGGGTTGGGGAAGAACAAAGGGATGTCCGATTATCACTTGGTCACTGTCCAACCACCAATTGAGATCCCTCTTGCAAAGATTCGTTAACCGGACCTCATGTGACATGGGCAGTCATTGGTAAGACCATTGTGCGAAGAGTAGCCACTGGAGTATTCGCATGTGCATGCGCCCTAACGGGACTGCTATCAGTGTGGCTGCCATTGTGCCTAATAGCTGCAGTATCTGGGATGCAGGAGCTTTGTTCTGGACCAACAGACTGGACAATTGACCTTTTAGAGATGCGATTCTTGCTTGAGGCAACCTGATCCTGGAAACGCAGGTGATCTCTGGATGCTCTGTCCATTTTGATGTGGTAGTAAGCATCCTTGAGATCTATAGAGCACATCCAATCACCCGTTGCTAAGAACGGAAGAATTGATTGAAGCGTGACCATCCGGAACTTTTCCTTCTTGATGAAGGTGTTGAGTTTGCGGAGGTCCAGAATGGGCCTCCAGTCCCCCGTTTTCTTTGGAACTAAAAAGAACCTTGAGTAAGTTACGGATCCTATTTGGTCCGCCAGGACTGGCTGGATGACTCTTCTGTCTAGCAGGTTTCGGATTTCTATGGCTGCTAGCTTTCTCAGACTGGGTGGAATGTCTGGAATCCTTGTACACATGGGGGGGAGTTTTGTAAAGGTAATGTAGTAACCTCTGGCAATGATGCTTTTTACCCAAGAATCCGTTGTAATGTTTAGCCAGGCATTTGGGTATAAAGCCAAGCGACCCCCGACTGCCTTCACAGAAGGACAGCCGGGCTTCCTTTCAGAAACGCTGATAGGGCTTACCAGAGAACGGCTCCCTGTCGCCCTGGTGTTGCGGACCGCCTCTATCGTTTGGACGGCATCTTCCATTTTTGCCCCCTTCTCTGCCCCTAGAGAGGGTATCCATAGGTGTGCTTTGGAAAGCTCCTTGGGGTTTTCGGAACCACATTTTTCCACTTCGTTGCCCTTTGGGGTATGGTCTAGTTGGAGTGGAAAAACAGTCTCCTACAGCAGACAAAGTCTTTCCTTCTTGTTCACACCTAGTAAGTGTCTCCTTAACTTTAGGCCCGAACAAGGTGGAACCATCGAATGGGGTATTGACGAAGGAAGATTTGAAGGCTTCTGCAAAGGAGCAAAGGCGTATCCAGGACTGTCTCCGAAGAGCTATCGCTGAGCCTGCCGCCCTACTCGATCCATCGGCAGCATAAGAAATGGGTCGCATGGATGAGTTTACTATCGAATTGAGGGTGTTGAGTTGTGCAGTCACCTTCTCAGAAACTGCATCAGCTGTATTACCCTGGAGATTATCTCCCAGCTCTTTAAGGAGATCTCGTTGAAGGCGGGTAAAATGGGTCAGGTAGTTGAGTGATCTCATGAAAAATGCCGCAGAACTAAATATGCATTTCCCATACCTGTCCACCATCCTAGAATCCCTATTAGGAGGATGGACAGAAGAAGAGGTTTCCGACATCTCTTTCTTGGTGGCTGCCGCCACCACCATGGCATCAACCGGGACTCCCTTGGTAAGAAAAGCCTTGTCAGTAGGGGAAGTAATAAACTTGTTGGGCTTCCGAGGGACCAGTTCCACTGAGTCAGGGGACTCCCACGCCCTTTGAGCAACCAGCTCCATCAATTCATCGAAGGGCGGGGTAACCCAGGAGGTGGATGGTTGAGATCCAAAGGCCTTCAGAAGGACCGACTCATCCTCAGTAGGGGCAAGGGACTGCCAATCAACCCTCTGTCTTAAGATCTCTAATATGTCTGCAAATGAGACATTCTCTGAGGGGGATCGTGGAGACCCTTCTGACTCCTCCAAGTCAGTATCCGATATCAGGGATTCCTGTGGGGAATCCAAGTGCCTCCTCTTGCACAGTCTCTTCCTAAGTACTTCATCGGTGGGAGCGTCCGGTGAAGTCCCTATAGAGGAGGGGCCACACAATGGGGATACCTGAGGCCCTGGATCTCGACGTTTGGTGGGGACCTGTGGGGAAGAGGTAGAACGAGGCCCTTTACGGGGAGGGGAAGACAGATCCGAGGAGGTAGTGGTCTTAGCAGACATGACCTTCCTCATGGCATCGAAGGTACCAGAATCTCGGTCCGAGAAGTCCGTCAGCTCCGAAGAGGCCGGCAGCTCTCCCCGAGCTGAGATCCCCCGCTCCAATCCAGAGGACGGAGCCGAAGCCACCTGCGCCGAAGCCCCGAGGGGATGGGTTGGAACTGAGGTATCAGTTCGACTCTCCACCCCGGAGCCAGCGAGGGACTGTCAGCCCCGAGACTCCCTGGTCGGAACTGAGGAGATAAAGGTCGATGGAGCCAAGGGAGGTGGATCAAACCTCAGCTCCGAGGGCTCTACCAACATTAGTTCCATCTGCCTCAGCTCCGAGAGCTTGACTGGCTTCGGAGGAGGAGGGGAAGAAATTATAACTGGGGTTTCAGGCTTCGAAGCAGAGTGGCTCGAAGCGGACAGCATTTTGGCCAGAGCTGGGTTCTCTAAGAGCCTCTTAACCACTCGGTCCAGGTCCACATCAGAAAGCCTCGAAGAATGCATCGAGGGATGGGTCGAAGGAGCCGAAGATGGAACGATTGAAGAATTAGAGACTGAGGAGTCTCCAATATCAGATCCACAACTGGGCTCCGAGTTAAAGGATCGATGCACGGCTCCAAACCATACCAGAGGAACTCTGAGCCGATGACTTGGGCTCCGAGGATCCCTTGGAAGACTTCCACCCCTTCGAAGCCTTGGAAGAGAGGTCGGCCTTGTCTAAAGAAGCCTGAAATTCAGGCTTCAGAAGTCCCCTATCTACCAGCTTCCTGGGCCTTTCCAAGAGAACTCTGGCGCTAAAGGAGTGGCAGATAGAGCACACCTCTTGTAGGTGAACAGAACCCAAACAGTACACGCAGGTGGAGTGGTTGTCTGTAACAGACATTTTTTGACCACACTCACACCGTTTGAATTCTGACTTTTGTTTCTCTGACATGTTAACAAAATAAATTCAGGTCCCTGAATTCTCAGTATAATAGCAAAAACAGTTATCTATCCAAATATTAACTACAATACCTATTTAACTAAGAACTAAGCTTTTTACAGGATATATGTCAGTATATATATATATATATATATATATATATATATATATATATATATATATATATATATATATAAATATAATACCTAAGATTATATAATGAAAGAAGAAAGAGAGCACACACACATATAGAAGAGCTGTCAGAGCCCTGTCACGCCCAAACAGATAAGAGAGGCCTAAAAGACCTGAAGAGAAATACTTCAAAATATTTAACTAGAGTTAAACAAACAGGCTATAGCCTAATACTGAAGAATATCACTTCTATTTTAACAATATACAATACTAATATTCTGAAAAATCTTCTATAAATATAGAAAAAATAAGTCACTGGCTCGAGCTTCCTCCGATGAGCTGTAGATCCGTTGCAGCGGCAAACTAGATCTGGGGATTTACAGAAGAGCATCATGGGATATAAACTAGGTCTCGAGCTTCTCCGAGAGTCTGAGCTTGAAAAGCAGCCGACTCGGAGCCGAGGGATCAGCTCTGAACCCACGTGTCAGAACAAAACAGCGAGATAGAACAACTTCACATCTCTTGTTATTGGGTGTGCTAGCTAGGTCAAAAATGGTCTGATGACTAATTGCCTAAGATCTGCGTAAGAACCTCTAATGTAAAGGTGCTCCAGAAAATTTTGAGATATCATCTTTCCAAGCAAAATCATGAAGGAGGTGCTGCCATGAGTAATTCCCATAGGCAGTATTTTTCCCAAAAAATAAGTTTGCTACCACACACATCTAGATCTGCTATTTCTCCCATGACTGAAAATTAAGCATTTTATTATCTTACAGCCATAACTGTTGTCCTGCATGGCTTTCGGTGAACAATAAGGCATGCTAAATAGTAAGAGATGTGATGAGAAGGAATGGAGAGTGGAATTTTAGTGTGTAAAGTACTCAGAACTCTAACAGTGTTGCTGCAGAATATGAACAGTGGGACAAAGGCTGTCCATTCTGAAACTGTGATCAGTGAAAGCACACAGGCAACACACATGAAAGGAGTCATATCATACTGCTACCTAACACCAAGTTTCTATAATTAAAAATAAAAAGAATATTGTATAGTGGTCCACAGACCAAAACAAGACGAAAAATGTCAAACAAAGGCACCTTTAATTTACCAAAACAAAAATTAAGCACTTTTGTCCTTTAGAACTTAGTTTGTTGAGAAAAAAACAATTGTGTACTTAAATAGTGACCCCACCAATTAAACAATTAAAATTTAAAGAAACATGCATAGCTGGCATTAGGCACACATGGAACCTGCAGCCATGGGGTGCCCCCAATTATCTCACCAGGAAAGAGAGCCTCCAAGCAGCAGCCACAGGTTTTTCCTTTTCCTCTGTTTGTTTGTTCCATGGCACCTCCTGGATGTCTGCACAGCTGTATGATGTTACCACGCGATCATAAACTTTTTTCTGTTTTTTGTTTTTTTTTTACTTTTCTGCAAGCTGCCCTCAATCAGGTCCTCTTCAGTGAAGCCAGGGACCTGATTAGCTGCAGCAGACAAGGAAGTAAGTTGTCATTATTTTTATTTATTTATTTTAGAGGGAAGTATACAGATTTTCCTCTCTCCCATTTGTATTCTGCTATAGGAATTATTAGCTCTGTATGCATACCTCTTAACTGTCTAGATTTTTGCAGAATGTCCATATTTTAGCCTCATATTTTGTGTTCCTCATAAAAATTGTGATTTTTCTGGATTTCTGTGGAAAATCAGTAAGATCTGAATTCACTAAAAAGACATTTGAGTTTCAGACTTCATATCCTTCAGAAAATGCATGGTAACACAATACCTTTTATTCTAGCATTTTTTTTAAGTTTAAAGAGCAATACTAAACATTTGTCCTTACTTTTGGGGCTTTGCCCCCCCCCCCCATTATTTTTGGCTTTGTCCAGATTTTTTGTGCTAAGAGGTTGAGAGCTGTATCTTTATGCATCCAGAAAAGGAAGACCCTAGTCTAGCATTGGTATTAGTATGTTATTATTTATTGATAATCTGGCCCCTAGAGAGAGAAGATGGGTGATACTGCATAAAGGTTTCTGCAAGGACTTTTTTGGGTATAGTATCAGTGTGTTTTGTAAACGGGAGAGATAGATCTAGAATTAGGCCTAGGTATCACCATTTGGTGACACAGGGAATAGTGCTACTAGTGAGATCCTTAAGAGAATGGCAAAAATATTGTGCAGTTTCTTGGGTATAAAGAAGAAAACCATAAGTAAGATATATATATATATATATATATATATATATATATATATATATATATGTATGTATATGTATATATATATATGTGTGTGTGTGTGTATATATGTAGACTCATTTTGGAATCTCAAAATACTGAAATGTCGAATTTCAGTATCTCGAGACCAAAGTGTCGAATCTGCAGATGCATGGAACTGCAGAATATCGAACCCGGAAATGTCGAACCTGCGGTACTGACAGCGCATTAAGTAAGTGTGTTTTTTAAGGGTTTTGGGGAGGGTTTGTGAGTGTGTCGGGGAGTGTTAGGTGTGGGTTAGGGTACGTAGGTAAGAGTGTGAGTGTGTCAGTGTTGAGAGTGGTGGTGTTTGTATCTGTGTGATGTTTGTTTGTGCAAGGCGGGTGTGGAATGTATGTTGGTGAGTTTTTGTGTGTGCTGGTGTTTAGTGCAATCTCAAAGTAAGTATATATAAGTAGGGGGGTGCAGGGAGCTTTCCTCCCTGCTTATAGTAAGTGTGTGTTTGTGTTGTTGTGTGGAGGTAGGTGTAGTTGTGTTTGTGCTTTAACAGTCGAGGTTTTGTGATTGTGGTTTTTGGTGTTTGGGTGTTTCGGCTTTATAGTCTCGAAATACTGAAATTCTATATTTCAGTATTTCAAGATTATAAAGTGAATCCATATATATATATATATATATATATATATATATATATATATATATATATATATATATATATATTAATTATATTATATTATGTAGTTAATCAGCTTCTTGTTAGACAGGAATCAGTTGCTGTATAATTAAGTGAAATCTTCCAGCTTGCTTTCAAAATCACTGACTGTCACTGAATTTTAAGAGAAGTATGTCATCTGTGCACTGACCAACTTGAGATGCAACAGTTCAATGGGAAAACCATTGACAAATGGGGAAAATAACATTTTTTGGCAAATTATTGAGGAGTGAAGTCACTAAATACTGAGAGACATTTGATTTTCAGACTTCATACCCTTCAGAAAATACATGCTAATGCAAAACCTATTATTCTTTCAACTTTATACATTTGTAATAGCAGTATATTTAAAAATTGTCCTTATTTTTGGGCTTTTGTCTCCCTACTATTTTTGGCTTTGTCCAGAATCCTTGGGCTAAGAGGTTGGGACTGGGAGTTATGCATATGACAGGTTAATGAAGATGAACAGGAAAGCATATATCATCAGAGAGGATATTAGGGGGATCAGCAAGCTTACCATATGGAAAGCATGTCATCTCATCAAAGGTAGTTTTGGCCAGTGCAAAGAACTTGAAGGCAGATGACTGAAACCGCTTTCGTCAAGTGTGGAAATTGCCTTTCTCTCCACTGTTGTGTGATGTCAAAGTTGATCTGTATAATTATTTTTATGTTCATTGAAGATGGTTTCAGTAAACTGTTTTTGAGTTTTTTGCATTCGCTGAAACTGCCTATGATGAATCAATATGAAGCTGGCATGTGTACTTAAACTGCTGTGTTCAGCAGAAGAAAAGAATAACCAAGAGAAGTCTGTGTATAAGTACTGATGAGTGTGTGTGTGTGTGTGTGTGTGTGTGTGTGTGTGTGTGTGTGTGTGTGTGTGTGTAGTGGAATAATCATGCTAGAGCATGCGCCTTGGAAGAGAACTGCAGAATTTACTAAGAGAGGGAAAATACAAAGCAGACACATGAATCACTATCCACAACAAATAATAGGGAGAGGCTGCCTCCAGGTGTATATTGTGGCCAAGATCTCTTGAAGGATTCAGATTCATGACTAGGAATAGGATTCTCCTTAGGACACCCTGGTAGGAATTATGTGTGAAGAAATAAGGCGGTCTAGAAGGTGTCCTTGAATTTTGGGAAAGAAAGGAGAACTTCCCCTGTCTGGTTTTGGATAGTGCTTTGAAGGGTACCTTTAAGTGCTGTCTGTATTCTTAACCACCCTTGCCTGTGTTGGAGGCTCTACCAAAACCGCTGCTGGTTGGGAAAAAATCAGGAGAAAAATTGTATTTATTTCTTGACTATGCATTTTATCCTGAACAGGGCAGTGATATGACCTTGTTAGGATAAAGCTGATGGTGAACATGAGCAATGTAAGCATTAGAGAGATCAGTAGCTCAGAGTGACTGAGCTCGGTGCCAACCTTGGATTTTAAGAAGAGCTGATACTTCCAATCTATAGAAATGGTTTTCTTTTTCAGGGAATTTTATAAATATGGGCAGAATACCAGATACTATAACATTCAACTTCTTTGCTGAAGAATTCAGTGCAATGCCAAAAATAATAGCAGAATAAAGGCTTAAAATCAGAAACACTTTAAATATTACGCTAATTCGTTTAAAAAGTTAACACCTTTTGTATCAACATTCATTTTTTTGGAGAAAAAGAAATATAAAACTGTGATGTCTGGATTTATTGAATGTCTGTAATCCTGAATGACTTACCAGCAAATCAAACTTTTTTGAAATACAGAGCAAAATTATAAGCACAATCAGGGAAGGTCTGTGAAATCAGAGACAGTGACAGGTATGCATTACTCCTTAATGAGGTAACTAACAGTGACTTACCCCTGCTGCTGTTTGACGACTGCTACACAGCAGTCACAGATGTGGTGTAGCTGTACCAAAGTTCCACAATGTACGTGTGCCTGAAATAAGCATAAAACACGTATTGCTATGGTTAATGGGTGTGTTAAAATATCACTGATTTTTACCTGTGCACACATCCAGTAATGCCATGACACACACATTATTCTTCTGAATATCAGTAAAAAATGCAGTTAACAAGCAATTATATTTCAAAAGTTAGGTATAAAATATATCACAGAACATTCAGACACCTAGATCTTTTAGGAATCTGATAGCACCCACATCCCAGACTATATAAATGGATACAGGGGTATCCCTTAATAATCCTTGACGTGTTGGGGTCCCACAAAAGCTGTTGCTGGTTGGGGATAAATGAGAAAAAAAATACTAATTTTCTGAATGCACTCTTTAACCTGAACAGGGCTGTGATATGACCTTGTTAGGATAAAGCTGCTCTCAGTTGCACCTTTTCTAACATCAGCCTTGCTCAGATGTGTGTGTACAGAAAGTTGCTGTAGGTTATTGGGGGAGGGCTGGGGATTGTGTGGTTATTAGTTCTTTAATTTTAATCACAGTCAAACTTTTGGGTTGTTTGGGCTGAGGACAGTGTGGACATTGTTTTTTCACTTTTCACACAGACCTCACAATTGTGCAAAGAAGGTTACTATAGCTTATGTAGGGGCAGTGTACTGTCTAGTAGCCGCAAAGTAGAATACATTACTGGAATCATTATTTATTTATTTATTTTACTTTCCTCATAATCACACATCAGGCACATATACAAGTAGCTGCCTTGGGGGTTAGGGGTGTGGAGTGAAGAGGCATGCAATATATATGTATGTCAGCAGTCACTTGAAATACACGACTGTGCCAGTTTGAACCTCTGCATTCATCCCAGTCTAATAGCAGAGGGCTGTATATGCAGTAACTGTCTTTTTGGGGGGTTAGGGGGGCAGGCAATATTCCCAAGTAAGACCTGTGTATCATCATAACAACTGGCTTGTTACTTAATTGTGAGCTACTATTTTGTCAGTGTTGAACATTAAAAACTTGGGCATAACTTATATCTTTTTTGAAAGAAAAAAAATAAGACTGAAATTGTTTTCTTACTCAAGATTTTTGTTTAGGCCACCATTGGATTAAAATGCATCCCACTGCATCTATAACCCTGTGGCTTTTGGGGCTCTAGCTTATTGGAGTTATTTCTTAAATGATGATTGCTGTGCTGTCTTGGTCAGGAAAGGTATGTTGAAAGGATGCAAGGAATAAAACATGCTGGAGGGATAGGTTCCTGACCCATAGACTCCCCAAACTCTGCAATAGGCTGCCCATACATGTCAGGCAGAGCGCCTCAATGGCCTTCAAGAGGAACCTTGCCAATTGGATGGGAGACAGGAAATTCATCCAGAGGATCACATCAGTAGTCCTGCTAGACAGGGGTCCAGAAAAGTAAATATTTGTGGGAAGCAATAGCCAGGGAATAGGGCTTGTATAGGCCCTAGGGCCGATAGCCTAGTACTTACCTATGAACCTATTATGTACAGCTTAATATTATTGAATTATCCACATCCAAACATAGTTTTGGACTCCCAGTCTGCTAGCACCAGATTAGTGTAAGTGGGGGCACAAGAGGCCCCCATTGCTACATATTCACCTTCATAGTAAATGCAATTAAAATCCAGCACCAGGGACATTAATTCTACTATGAGGTTGATTTTATCATTTGAAAAGGTTGTATATTTAAATATACTGTTACCAAAATGTTCCAATCCCTCAGATTTGGGTATAGATGAAAAAACATCATCCAGGTAGACAGTTAAGAAAATCAAATCTTTAGTCAATAATTCTTCTTTAAGTCTTCCAAGAAAATCCCAAGAGTCTATTGTACTGTGTTCTGTCTATAAATGGGCTTTAAGCATTTATCTATAAGGACCCCAACAGGGTAGGTTTTAGAACCCAAAGCAACAACAAGAAACAGCAAAATAGTCTTAAAAAAAGACTAAAAAGTCCCAAAAACAACACGGATTTCACGTTGAAAAATGTATTAAAATTCAAACTGTTTTAGAACCACTACCAGAAACTGTAGGCGTAAATGGTGGTTGCAATAAATCTTTGTGCATTTTGGGGATACCAAATAGGGTGGCAATTGTGGGATTTTTTTTATTCTAAAAGCTTTATAAGTACAGAGGGAGATTCTCTCTTCTAAAATATATTCTTCCAATAAACTGTCTATTCCTTGGTAACTTATGTGGATCTCATTAACAGAAGAGTCAGAGTAAACTTCATCATCATTAAGTAAATCAAACATGGCTTTAGCATATTCTAAGGAATTGTATAAAACTATACCCCTCCTTATCTGGTTTCATAATCCTAATAGTAGGGTCATTTCTGAGTTGCTCCAATATATTCCTTTCTCCTTCACTTAAGTTGGGATGAAAAACAACTTTTTCTTTTTACAGTCCATCTCAAGATTGTAAAATTCATCTGGGATTGATTTTTCAAAAACACTAAGTGTGGGGTGTAGTGGTGGATTGAAGACACTTTTCTTTTTAATGTCCTCTCAAATACCCTTGTTGTCCCCCACCCCTTCCACACTACCATTAAACAAAACAGACAAATTAAATTTCCTGATGAATAATTTTGTTTCAATTAGTGTGTCCACCAAATCAAACTTCTTAACTGGACAAATTTTAAACTCTTTGAAAATAGCAGAAAATAATCTATTGTAATGTTTCTGTCTGTGTAGTTATATATGTGAAATCCTTTATATTTAAAAATTATCCAATCTGATACTGTCTGGGAGTCCACTTTTTCCAAGCTTTCCCCCTGTTCCTGGGAAAATTCTGGAAACTTCCTTGTCCTGAATCTTGAAAAAATCTCATACTTCTGCTCACCCCTTTCCTTTGGTATTTTGGAAAAAATATTATTCTCTTTTCTACTATATTCTACAGGTTTATTTTGACTTATGTTTTCCCATTATTTGTCTCCTCCTCATATTGCTCCTTTCTCTTAGGACGTACATCTTGAGAATAATATTCCCCTTCCCAGCTTCTATAATTGCTTAAAAAATTACTCTTTAGAGTAAATGCAGCAAACACTATGACAAAGGATCAAAGTCTAGCCGTAGGAGAGGGTTTGTCAGACAGGACTCAGTCCTATGTTCAGTCGACACATGGGGCAGCTAATCCTGCTCTATAAGAGGCAGAACTGATGTGACAAGACAGCAGAGTCAGGCCACAGGGCTTTCAGCCACAATAAAAAATGTTCTTGTGATGCACCTAATTTTCAGTGTCCAGTAGGCAATCACTATGGTGACTGTGTGCTTGCAAAATATAGGTTCATAGGTAAGTATTTAGCTGCCCTTTTGTGCCATTTTAAGTCTAGCCAATTTTACTTCTAAAGATGAGAATCATACCCTGTACCTTATGTCTGTGAGATAAACACCTTCACCATTATGCCAACCTCCAACCACTTATGACTGATCTGTCTTTATAGACTGTTTGTGCAATTGCTGGTATCAGAGAGGTAGCATCTCAATGAACTTACTGAGTAATTCCCTTGTGGTCTGCAGTTAGAGGTACCTGGCATCTTCTGTTTACTGCAGTGATTTGCAATGTACAAAGTATAGCCTTACTTATGTCTTACTGATCTCAACATACTTGCTAATTCAGAGGATTCTATTCTGCTCTTAATGGATCTAACAGAACTAATGATTAAGCAAATGGAAAAATGAACATGGTTATTTTTATGTTTGTCCTTATTTGTAGTATTTTATTTACTCTCAGATTGAAGAATTGTAATCAGTTGATATTTCAGGACCCACTAGACTGAGTCCCAAAATGCTGAAAGTGAATGGCAGAAAAAATGGACTCATGTATACCAAGACTTGAGATGACCATTTCTTGTGATTTTCTCTAACATATGGTGATCTCAGTTAGCATATACAAATTTGGGGGTGTGGGAGGATTGCTCTCCCCCCCACACACACACATTGAGGGGGGGGGGTCCCTGCACAAACCACATTTAAAGTAGAAGAGCAATGTTTGGACTTTATCAGTGTGTTGGCCCTCAGCATTTTGAGTGCTGACATTTCAGTAGGGAGTCATGAAACAGCAGAATTCTAAAGTACCATATAAATTATTATTAGAAGATAGCCTGAAGATAATGTTTCAGTCAATAACAAAACACTTCCTTTTTTTATGTTCATGCATATGACAAATAGGTGACTGACCTGGTGACCTGTTTATAAATCATTAGGGTCATCTAGAAAATTAGTGATCACAGTGAGATGGCAGGTGATGATAGTTTTATATTTCTGTCTTTTTTTTTTTTTTTTTTTACTTCACCCTCACTGAAGGTGAACATTCTGATATTCTGTAATGAATGCCAGCCAAACACTCCACTAAACAGAGATGTAAATATAATTTTTAAAACTGAATTTCTGTTTACTTGCTTGTGAATGCCTGATGCATATTCTGTGCAATTATTTTATATGTGCTAGGTATCCAGTAACCAGAAAATGAGCCTAGTGACCCACTGAAGATCCAGATTACTTAGTGTCTGGGATTTAGATACAGAGACATAGCTAGCGTTCCTGGCATTCTGTGCCAGTCCTCAATCTGGCACACCGCAAAACAAAAAAAAAAAGACCTCTCATAACACCCTTTGTCACACCCTAGCTATGCCTCTCTTCAGAAACATTACCTGCAAGGATGCATAATGGCAAAATAGTGCAACTGAAGTACAGCAGTGCAATTTGAATCTTACTAACAATGTATTAAGAGCCAACTAGCAGGATGGTGATGACCTAGTTAAGAAATGCTCTGATAAAAAAGCTACAGTCTCATAAAGAACAACATTACATGATAACAGTAATGTAACCTATAGCACTCAGTAGTGTGCATGTAGCATTTTCATGATGATGTTAAGTTTACACTTGCAATGACACAGATGCTTCAAGAATAACTGAAATAAATAAGAACTTCACAGCAAAGTCCCTATCAGTTTATTGTTATAAATGGGAAGCAATGGATATACAGAACAGTCAGAAAGGAGAAGGACAAACAGAGACATACACGGATAAATAAGAGGAAAAGAAGAGTGAAAAGGAGTGAGGAAGCAGGGGTGCATTTCTTATGTGAAAGGGATGACCATTTTATTTTTTCCACAAAGGTTATGAAAAGGTGGTAAGAGGATATAAAGATGCTAGTAGGAGCAGAAAAACAAACACAAAAGACAGACAAAGCCTACCAGGAAAGGTGATGACACAAAGGGGGGGGGGGGGGCAAAAACTAAAAGGCACAGACAGACTGTGGAAGGATATTTGGTGATGAGGCGAATTACACTACAAACTGGGGAGTGAAGTAAAACATAAGAAAGAGAACAACTGTCAGAAGGGACAGGGTGAGGTGCCAGCTGATGTTCATGTGGCCTGGTGCTAAACCCAGACAAAAGTCAGTCACCTCTGTGATGGTCCACCTCACTGGGTGAAGGTACTGGTGCCCCAGTGGACAACGTCATGCAGTGGTGAGATTCTGTGAGTCACGTAAGAACATTCTCGAGGGGGCCAATAGGAGCATTAAGATTTCAGTCAACCAGTGCCATCACCACATACTCCAATTCCTGCCAGGTTATATATCATGACCTGCTTGTGGCCTAAGCAGTCCCCTGTGTGTATGTGAGGAGAAAAATATATGTGGTGCATTATCTGGCTACAAGGGACATGGATGGTGGACCAAGGCACTTCTATTGCACTGCTGTTTGACCAAGGGGCATGCAAGGAAGTGGTGAACATGGCATCCCATATGGATACCTGCAGGGCAACATGTGGATTGTGCCACTGAGACATACTCACAGATGCCAAAATAGTAGCCTAAACAGGGGGCCACATACAACAGTTAGCAGTCGTATAGTATATGATATGCCAGTCATAAGGACGTGACAAAGTACATGATTATGAGGCATGTCAGAGGTATGGACAGGCAGGGGGCTTGAAAGAGACACTGTGTGCATTATACTGACCAGGCAGACCAATAAGCCCTGTATAGATGGCAAGATTATGGCAATGGGCATAATAATGTATGGGGGGGGGGCAAATGTATAAGTTTCATGTTGAGTATGATATAAGGCACACGGGGGGGAGGGGAAACCAGATGCAGGCCAATGATCAATATTTCATTAGTGCTGGCACTACCCATTAGCAGGGCGTGTGGGAGAGCTGCACTATGCAGATGGAGGGCAAGAGGGCATAGCAGCCTGATTGTACAGTGAATGCATGTCAGGAGGTATGTGATAGTGGTAGGAGGGCTTTCCATAACTAGCAAATGTAACAATACACAGTTCTACAGGTTTCAAACATATATGCAGTTATAACCTTACCAGTATACATGTACCCCTTTGGAGAGCCTTTCCATGTACCTCTGAAGTGTCAGCTTGCCATGAACAGTCTCTTCAGCAGATAAAAAAACATGACAGAAGAGGGAAAATGCTCATGAATCAAATGTCCACCAATTGACGTGGCAGTTAAGACCAAGTTAAAGTTCAATGCACCTGTAATGAAAACTTACTGTACAGCTCTGGATCCCCCTTCCTAACCTGCTGTTCCCATTGCTAAAGAAGGTCAAGTTGATGATTCTTCAGGTAACTCACTGCTCTGTCAAGGTACTGCTAGGCATCTACTTTATACTGGAGACCCTCATTAGAAGTCCACAGCAGGTGCTTCCAGTAGTCTCTGTGCATGAAATAAAGAAAACGTTAGACTGCCCTGCACCTCATGGTTAAACTGGTGTCCTATGTGAAAAGGAACCATGGTGCCTCTCCCCAACCCATCCCACCTGGCCTAATCACACTATCCAGATTCCTTTTTTTTCTCTCACCATTAATCTTACACTTCAGTTTTTCCTGCACCCTTTCAGCACATCCTAGCTGAACTAGACTACACTGTAAAAACTACAGTAGAAATAACTATATTATGGCAGGAAGATATGGGGTTTCCAGCTGCTCTGAGGTACATTTTACTTTTTTAAACAACCTTTCATCCAGTGATTGTCTGAACAAAAAACATGATCAAAGAAAGAAATTTAGTCTTACTTTTCAAGTTTATTTGTTTTTTTCTTTCTGCATCCTTTCAGCACATTCTAACAGACTAGACAGTAATAACTACAGTGAAAATATCTGTATTAAACCGGGTCTGGGGCCAGCTATGCCCCCAAAAGCCATGAGGTTTCTAGATGCTCTGAGATGCATTTTAGAGTTTTTTTAAGCAACCTTTTCAACCAGTGATGGTCTGAATGAAAACTGTGATCAAGAAAAGTAATTCAGTCTTACTCTTCAACTTTGCTTTTTCCTGCATCATTTCTACATGTCCTAACCGAAACAGAACCCTGTAAAAACTAAATTAAGCTGAGTGCTGCTAGGCATCCAGAGGCCATGAGGTTATAGATACTCTGAGTTGCATTTTAGAGATTTTTCTAGCCTTTTGATATAGTGACAGCTTGAACAGAAATTATGCATATGGAAAAGAAATTCAATCTTACTTTTTTTCAAGGAAGAAATAAGTTGTATCCAAGTCTTAATGCTCAAGGCTGAGCAAACACCACTTCACAACAAACTGAGAAGCAAATGTTTTGAGGATACATATATCATATCTGGGAATACCTTAAAATAGATAGTCACTTTCTGTGCACCTCCCTCTGGTATTAAACTGGGGTTAAAATTGAGGCACAAAAGCCAACATTCGTATTGTTACATATTTTTATACAGCATACCTCCTCACCCCTACCTCCAAAAGACAGTCTCCTTCTGTATACTATTCTGATGTCAGGCTGGGACAGACCTGAAAGAGAAAACAGAATATAACATATTTGCCATCAGACTTATATAAACAGCATGCTTAAGATAGCCGCCTGTTTATTCATGAGATGTTTGATTGTGAGGAAAATGGAGACAAAAAAATAAAGATAATGATTGCAATACTATCTCCAACTTGTTACTTCAAAAGACAGTACAGCGCTCTTATACAAGCTATCATGACCCTCAGACGTCTGTGCGAAAATGTAAAGAAATAATGGCAACACTGCCCAGACACAAGGCACTGTGATCTCTGCCGTTTAGGAGGAATGTTAAAGAAATAATGTCAATGTCACTAGCACAGTGACCTTCTGCATACATCCATGAACAGAGATGGTTTTAAATGAGGTGGGGTTCATGGCAGAGGTGATTACTAAGCCTGCCAAAATCCACTTATAAAGCCTTGGTGTGTGGGAGCTACCATACCCCAAAAGTCTAGAAGGTCTGGATATTCTGTTATGCATTGTACCCCTTATTTTTGAGAGATGACTGTTTAACTGAGCAAGTGATAATAGGGTGTTTGTTTTCATCCAGATAACCCCCACCAAGCAGTTATAGCCACTTCTTTGTACATTTAGACGTATGATCGTGATAAAAGAGGATAGGATGACCGTATAATGTATCTCATCATTGTTCCAAACAAACAGTTGCCACACATTTAAATATTGCACATTGCTTCACATAATCATACTAGTCCTGTGAAGCCAAAATAATAAGCAAACAGCAGCAGGCAACAAGGCATTTTCTTCCACAGAAAACAGCCACAGCAATTACAGCCGTTTTCTCTATTAATATTGGGTGTCCACTTAAATAGTCTATCTCACATTTCACAAAAGCACACCAACCCTTCAAATCCAGATGGTGAATGTTTAAATTTAGCAAAGACAATAAGGTCAGTTACTTTCATCCATCCAACTCCAATCCCCACCCAGCAGTTACATCTATGACATCTGTTGGCTTATGTAATATTTCATCTCCACAGTCCACACACACAAGTTGCCACACACTAAAGTATTGCAATCCAAGTTGCTCCAAACAAATCACAAAGCTAGATAAAGGTTGCCAAAAATACTCTGGTTGAACACTGCCAGCATCAATGTAAAAACAGTAATGACATTTATCTCATTGCACCATTTCCTCACATTTCAGCTGTCCACACAAATCACAAAGCCAGAAATATTTGCCCAGAATCTATGGTTGATCACTGAAAATGATCAAAATATTGTAAAAACAATAATAACACTTACCTCACTGTGCCATTCCAATCATCCCAGTTCTCTAAACAAATCACAAAGCCTGAAAAACTGCCCAAAATATCTGGATGATCTCTGCCAGCAACATTGTTGTAAACATAGTATTATAACATCACATAATTTCTCTTTGAGCAGAATTTTGTGGAATACCCTGAGTTTGACCTCTGTTCCTTATAAATAGTTTTTTTTTATTCCAATCACTCAGTAAAGCCAGGCATTGCATATTCATTTGTTTCAGATTCATCTACACACACACACACAAATTCAAACTAGTGTAACATGATTTGAAAATCAAGTCAACTGGGGAACTGCCCCCCCCCCCACCAGCCCTGAACATTCAATGTCCTGTGGGTGCATTTTCTTTTAGTACTGGAAATTTAATTAAGTGATTAATTATATTTTACTGCAAAGAAACAATGTTCTAAAAAACAACTAAACAGGGAAAGAGCACCCCTACAAGCATGGCACCATAGTTTGTCTGTGTATAAGGCCAGCCCTGACACCATATAATGCTGCATAAACAAATAATATGACATAGCATATTTGGGGAATGGATGACACAATGGCTTGATTATCTGTCATCTGTACAAGCCACATTTTACATGATATGATAATTGCTCTATAGTGACCCTAGGGCCCAAGACACAGCTTAACCCATCTGTGTCCCCAGTGGCATCAGTGACCTGTTCAGGCATGCACACTGCATTTTATAGACTTTTGTATAAATACATGGTCAGGTATGAGCCTCATTGAGCTGCTTTGCTCCTTTATACATTATATAAAATATGTGCTTCAGAGACTTTTATTTTGAAACACCTCATTAATATATTGTCATGATACAGGCCTCGAAACTGCATGATAAATCCAGCTACAGCAATTGTAATGATCATTTAACTACAGAAATGTGTTACCAAGAAAGAAAGGGAACTTGAAATTAGAGAACACTTCTACAGGATGTAGAGACCTACAGCTGCTGTAGTAAGTATCCAGGGGAGAGTGAAATATGGAGAGAACATATTGGTAATATTACTACTGTTTTGCTGTTATTGTAATTGTGACAATATAGGCAAGTGCCAGTATAGCCACCTGGAGTTCTGTAAAAAAAATATGTCCTTTGAATATCAAACTGATTTATACAAGATGCTTGTGTTACAAATGTATTAGAACTGCATGACATTTGAATGTCAAACTGATTTGCACAAATGTTTATGCTACAAATGTATTAGAACTGTGTGGCATTTGAATATCAAACTGATTTGTACAGATGCTTATGTTACAAATGTATTAGAACTGTATGGCATTTGAAAATCAAAATGTGTTTGTAAAGTTGCTTGTGTTAAAAAAATGTATCAACAGTGGGTCCTGCAGGACAGACAACAAATGTACATGTGAGACTGTATCTATATATGGTAGCAAAGGACACTGGAAGAGAAGGGTGTTAAACAGCTAGCTTACTTCTTACTTTAAGAAGAATTCTGTTAATTGAATCAACTGTTGGATCATGGAAGTGCTTATCTCTCAGCTCTGAATAGGACCAGAGACAGCATGTCTGGAAGAAATCTTTGTTCATTAGCTCAATAAAAAGAGGGGGAGACCCAGGCACTGCCTTAAACATTAGCAAAACTTCAGATATGTATTTTATCACATCTATGTTAACATCCTGTCTCAAGCTTCAAAGGGGAATAGTCTGAGAACCTACAGTCAGGTGACCAGATGAGGTCATTCTGCAAGCTCTTTTGGAAATTTTAGATATTGCAAATAGAAATCTCTCAGTATTGAGTATTCTGTCTTGGGCCTAACAACAAGAAGGACCATTCACCACATCATTTGCCTTGATCTATTAAGTAAGTAGGGAAGAGTAATTATCCTAGATTCAGTCAGGAAAATATAGTGAAGCTTAGTTTACATAGTTTCTCTTTATTTGTCTGCATCTGTCCATCAGTGTTATTTTCAATATTTCATGTATTTCATGTGATTTGAATATGTGTTTACTGTAAATATATATTCAGTATTTTCATGTTATTTTATTAGTTACTATTGAATAATTTTCATGTTATTTTATTAGTTACTATTGAATAGATTTAAAACTTTTATTGTGGTTGGTCCTTTTAGAAATATTTGTCCTTTGAGAGTGATTATATATATATTTGGTGACACTGTGTGAGCCAGTCCTGAAGGACTAGCCATCTTGGTCAACTACTACCATCTGTATTAGTATTCATATTACACAGTATAATTGGACACCCTTTAAGGACCTTAGAGTAGCTGATTGTGGAGTATCTGATGGCAGTGATAACTACCTTATACTATGGGCAGAAGGGGGCATAGCAGGTAAATCTCTGCCAGCCTTTCCCAGAGGTGTGTGTCTGTGTGTGTGAAAATTAAATATAAAAAAGTATGTGTGTGTTAGCTTCTTGGGGCAGGGACACAAAGCACTGGTTTCACAGAGAAGGTGCTGGAGAACTTGGCTTGGACCTAACCCCACAGCTGTACCAGTGGGGAGTCTTACTGGGGACCTGGAGGGACACAGATCGAGAGATATCAGCCCCTGGACTGCATGTGTTCCCTGTGTGCTCTTAAGGAAAATTGTGCTTGATGCAAAGATCTGCATCTGGAAATACTGAGCATATCCATTTGTATCCCAACTAAATGTCCCTCTCTAGTGTCAATGGTGAGGATTTGGGCTCCTTGATTACTATCTTCAAGAGGGGTCATTAAGGTCGATGGCCAACATTTAACCACTGAGAGGAAGGATACAGGAGGAGGGTTTATTATTCAGCTTTGTGGTCTACTCCCATAGTATTTTACTGATGTCAGGATAAAGTATCTTTGACAGAGACAGAGTGAAGAAGAATTTAACTTTCTAAATCCGTCTGTCTGTCAGTTGTGGAGTGGCCTCCAAATGCATTTTTATGGACTGAGGATTACAGCATAAGCAACATACTGTAGTAGGCTGGGGGATTGTCTTACCTACATTAATATACAACACATTACCTGGGAGCAACCACATCGGCTGCATTGCACATGACATATTCAGGGATGGCTTGCAGTGGACCTCACCCTCATGTTGTGTTGGGCTCTTACATAGGCCAGAGAGCACATGGCAGTAGACAAAGCCCATACTATTGCATACTTCTTTTTTTAAAAAATTATTTTCTTGAGGAAATCAAAAGACAGACAGGTGCATAGATAACGCATACAGAACACTATAGCCATGAACTTGTGTGATGGAGACAAAGTGTATGATGGCATGTGACATGCTATGCATACCCCATGTACGGATGAAGTGGCATCCACACACACAAACACTGCACAATGTAGTCAGACTGAGCCACACTTGTAGCCAGCTACAGCCAGCTGCCTCATGCCAGCAACCTTTTGAGGTGGTCTGTATCTCTGAGGTGGTCAGGTATTGTACAATCTGTGCAGACTGTGGTGTGGGGGACTGTATTGTGGCACAAATCAGTGTCCAATCACTTACCATATGTACATAATCAAATTTGCAGACAGTGATGACATCTAAACAGTACAAACGAATGGTGAAGTTCTCACAAGCAGGAAACATCTTCTAGTGTCTTGTCCTAATAGCCTTAGAGGAAGTAACCAAATACAAATGCACATAAATATTTAAAATCATAAGCCATCCTGCTGTAGGCCATCCATGAACACAATGGGTGGATCCTCCTGACAAGACTGGCCAGGTCCTCTTTGACCATGTATGGTGGGACCTTGTTGTGGTAGTAAAAACTGTTGGAGTCCAAAACAAATCAGTACAAAAAAAAAAGAACAGAGCAGTACAGAAAGTGCACCTTTGGGTCACCAACATGACCTACAATGACTGCAACAATGCATCCAGCTTTACACAGGAGAAGATGGTCATGGACAGGGGTCCATCTACACATACAGCAGTCATGGTCACAGAGATGTTACTGAGATACTTGTCTGCAGTGGCAGACTGCTCCCTCATATCTAGTGAAGGACCAGATATTGAAACAGATCTTCACTCATCAGCACAGGTGTCTCTTGGTGATGCTCCAGGTATGCCCTTACATATGCATCATGTAGTGCAACATGCCAGAACCAGAGCTAGTCACATAGTAAATATGGTCGGGTCATCCATACAGACACTTCAGATAGTCACACAGTGAATATGGTCATGTCGTCCATACAGACACTTCAGGGCTTCAGCTGCTATGACAGTCTGATCAAGGTATGCGCACTTGTATTTTTTGTATACCATACTGTTTTACAGCTGTTGCAGTACTAGAATCTGTGACTGTCCTTAAGTAGCACCAATACACTAAGGTGTTATTGTCTACTTTCACAGGTGATTTGATATAAGGACTCTCTACAATGGGTGTCAGCATGCCTAATATTGGGAGGACTTCTGAGCAACCAAACATGGCACAGTCTGCTGACAAAAATGCCACAGTCATGCTCAGGTACCATGATGGGCATATTGCATTCCTTTTCCACGGACCTGGCTCCATTGCCTGTATAACCTCCACCTCAGCACCAGGTGACCAGTACAGGACAGGAATTTGCCAACACAGCAGCCCAGGGCACATCCTCAATCCCTGACCCCAGGCAACAATGGGTCCTGGCAATGCCAGTGAGCATGGAGAGAATTAGCAGAAGGCAGCTTGTTGTTACTCAGTAAAGCTTAGGTTACTATCCAATTTCCAAGCTGAGTGCCTCTATGTCCATTACAAAACAGATGTGCACATCAGTCATATAGGCACAGGCTAATACCACCAACAGTGTGGTGTTTGGGCTGTGATATGACATCAGAGTGGACTTCACCTATTTAGGTAGCATTTTTGCCTTTTTAAAGGTGCTGGAGGGAGTCAATATACTTCAGGTCCTGTGTGCTGCTGTATGCTAGAGTATGGCTTACCCTCTTCCATTGCTAGTGGGGAACCCACTGAGGGATGGTTAGTGCAAGGTGAAGGCCCATAGCACCACTTCCTCCATGCCTGTTACCAGTGCTGAGGGAGTTGCAGCCAACCATGAAAAGATATGAATGCAGGGTGTACATGCTGAACATCTCCCTGGCACAGTTATCCATTCCCACTCACACAACACACTATTATCTGTAACAGTCACAAGTCACACATGTAACATTCCTTAGAGGGGATGCTCTTACTGATGGGGATGTGCATGGTCAGCACCTGGACCCGCCACAGAGAAACATGCACAGAGTGGCAGTATCTGCAGGGAGTGTGTTCACCCACAAACCGTCTATACAACCCACATCCATTTCTGCACACGTACTCCACACTAGAGACAAAACCCTCTCCCTGTTCAGTCTTCCAGGTTCACTACACTTACTAGTCTATCACACACACTATTAGCACCCTCCCTAGTGCCCATTTTCATTACTGTTGTCTTTCTCACAGGTGCATGCATTGACAACTGTGACTTGCTCACAGTGTTCTTTACCAGGTAGCTTGTGTGTGATCACAGCGCGGACAGTCCATGGACTGTAAAGCATACCCTGGTGGTTGCAATGGATGCATCATTGTTACTCTTTGTTATAACTAATCTAGCCCATAGCTGGAAACCAGCAGCTGCCTCTTAGTCAGCGCTATGGTATACAGTACCCACTTCCACAGTGTATGGCCATCCGTTGCAGCTGGGTCTCCCACAATGTCGTCACAAGTCACCTCTTCCACTGCTGGCTCTAGTAAATCCTCTCCTGTATTAACAATACCCTGCTGCATCTGTCTGCATACCAACATATTATGTACCATTGCATTGCACTCATGGTGAATATCTTGCTGCAGATTTCCAGAGCACACTGCAGTATGCCATCAAAGGCAACTAAGCAGTGGAAGCAAATCTTCATGATTCTGAATACATATGATAACGGTGCATGTCTGCAATACTGCAGAACTGTATGCATTTGCTGCCATCGTCTTCAGTTTTAGCATTGGTGACAATAGCCATAGCTCTGTAGCATTTGTAGCATTGCCTGTAAAATGTCCCTGAAAAAAAAAACACTGCACACAAATAACTGATATAAGCTCCATAGGTGGCAAATGTGGGAACTGTGGGCACTGCCTACATGGTGCATTGACACATTGTATATTATACCGTGTACATTGCAGACGACCAGGCAGTTGGAGTGGAATCCCTTACAGATGATATGCCACTGTTCTGTTCCTAGTGGGATTTTGATGGTTTTTGTGTTTGAAGTTGATGGCACCTAGTACCTCAGAGAAACAGATTATATCATGGAATACCTGTGGGGTGTTGTTTCTCTTCTTTGCAGTATTTGGAAACCACATATGCTCCTTCACGTATTGCAAGATGGCATTGAGAAATGGGTGTAGTATCCTTGAAGTAGATGCCTAGTGAATATCACGTCAGCCACATTATTTTTTTACAGCCTTGCATGACTACACTATGTTTCCGAATTTCACCCACCCTGCATGACATCACTCATCACACAATTTACCTTACATCTTGCACTATTTACTTCTGACTCCTGGCCAGTATCTACTTAAAAGTGACATGCAGTAGCATGTTATAATGTTTTACACTGTGCATGAAATTACATAAAATGCGGAGGTTTAATGCCATGTAATCTGTTAGTGAAATATATAAGAAATGATGTATTTGAGTTGCATTAGGCTGCTTAAATCTATGCATGACACATCAGAATATTGGAAAGTAAAACAAATATGCAAAGACTTTCATGGAGGTATAAAATGTGTAAAACACAGAATAACAATATTTACTGTTACCACATAATTTAGTATAATATAATGTACTGAGTACTGACTGCAGAGCTAACTGCATTTAAATTATGATAACTGAAATGTAGTCCTTGTGAAAACTGTATCGGTCTAATGTTTAATAACATAAATCTCACATAGTTCTTTAAACAAATAAAATCAGTTCATGGGAGGCATATAAAGCTAATAATCATTTAACCATTTAAAATGATATTAAAAGCCCACTTGCTATTGTTTCCCACTTCAGGTTGCCCAATTTCTTTGTGCTCAGGCTGCATTAAAGGGAAAATGGTAAGGTAATTATCTCAGTTCCTATCAGGCAAAATTCAAGGGCACTAGCTCCTCATACTGTATATGATGAACAGTAGTAATTAAATTGTTAGGACTTAGAAATTCATTTTTAGTACTCGGTGCCATGTCTTCAGTACTGCCTTTATTAATGCCATTTCTGCCATCATTGGGTACATTTGTTGTGTGTTACTCAGGTTTAAGTTAGCTCTCACAACCTCTCAACTGCTCAGATCTTTACAGAATGCCCGGATTTATGACTCATTTTAGTTTATTCCTCCTAAAATTTGTGTTTTTTTCTGACAAATCATTGAGGATTGAAGTCACTAAATAATGACAGACATTTAACTTTCAGACTTCATATCCTTCAGAAAATACATGCAATGGGTTTACAAAAGCAATATTTAAAATTTGTCCCTGTTTTGGGCCTTTGACTCCCCCCCCCCCACCCCCATTACTTTTAGTTTTGTCCAGATTTCTTGTGCTAAGAGGTTGAGAGTTTTGTCAGCTCTGCATCAACAACTACTTAAGATGGATTATAAATCTTTACTCAAATGTCTGACTTGTGTTGGGTAGAGATGTATATTTTTTTTGTAAATTCCTCACTTGTCTGTCATCAGCATGCACCTTGGTCAATTTATCCATTCATTCCCTCTCACAAGCATGAGGATCAACAGGGAGGACCAGCATTCAGGCAGGCATGAGGGGAGATTTGAGGCTTTTTCTTTTTTTCTCCAAGCCTTGACATGCACATACCCTGTTAGATGTCAGAGAAGTATATATGCAAAGAGCTGGCTGTGGAGGACATCCCCTCACTTCTGTGAATATTTCCTCCAAGCAGCCCTGCCTCTCCACGCATGGCATGAGCAGTGGGTCCCCTCACTGCTACAGGGAATTCACAATGCTCATTGTGCTGCTGAGTGTGTTCAAACCCCTTCCCACCCCCTAAGGAGAGCTGAGTGGGGAATATCCCTTCACTTCTCCCCCCTGCATACCTGGCTGATCCAGTGCCAGGGTCACTAAATGAACCCCAGTCAACTGAGTCGCAGCCAGGGATCCATCCCTCTGCACCACAGAGTCGGGCAGAGAGATATATGATTGCCAGAATCAAAGTTTCATCAGCCATTATGGGAGTGTTGCCACAGGATGTAGCAGTGTCTTTAATAGAATTGCACTGAGGGATAACGAATGTCTGTTTGGTAATGCTTCACCTGAGGAGTAAATAGGAGACTGAAAACATTTCTGTCATCCAAGTTTGAGACCTATGACATCAAATTACATTAGGGTAGTCATTATTTGTCAGACACAATGGCCTTCATTTGGGGTTTCCACCTGCATTACCAAAAATTAGCAGTAACAATGTTTCATATGTAAGCTAACCTATTATCCATCTATTCATCCACCCAAAACCTTTCATTTTTGCACATGGGGTCATATCACCATTGCAGTCATCTAGAGCCAATATTCACACCTCCATGTGGCTACCCTGCCAAAGAGCTAACCCATCATCCCTTGACTGAAAAGTCTTGTGAGACATCCTCCTCCAAAGCAATTTAGTTTCATCAATATGGTGCACTTGATATTAGGGGATAATGTAGCTTCAATATGCTTCTAAAATTATTGCTCTAAATAAATCACTGTGCTCTCTGCATGTATATTCCTCTTGTTCGAATCGTGTCTGCCTAATATGAGAAAAATAAATAGCTTGAACTTGCCACAGATATTAAATTTAACTAACAAAACAAAGCAGTGCAGTCATAACAGAATATTTAAAGTCTGTTTTGCATTTTATTGAGATATGAACATTCCACTAGCACTCAGGGCTATCACTAAGTAACAAACCAAAACGTGTGTGTGAGTGAGTGAGTGAGTGCTTCTCCTACATTTGTTAGTCTTACCGAACTTTGTCTGGTTCATTTTCAGCACATTTAATGCTTGCTTGATGTTCAGTAACTGCTAGTTATTTCTTCCCTTTTTCTCTTCAGGTCTCTTAGATAATGCGGAGCAATGTCTCCTAGTTTCATTTTGCTTCAGACACTGAGCTGCACACATTTCTCTTCCTCAGAATATGCCCCGTGTTTCTATTTAACCACCATGTCAAAACTTGCTTTCTAGCTGTAAGGCTAGAAAATTATGTAGCAATGCATGGAAAAGAAAGTGGTATGAAAACATTGTAATATGTTGCACAGCGGATAACTACTGCATGTAATATCGTTTAATCATATATTAACAGAAATATTCCAGTATTCTTTTCTCATTTTACTTTTACACTCTACACTTAAACAGATAAAATATAGTGAGTGCATACAATGTTACAATGTAGTAGCACATTACTAACTAATGTAACAATGAAACATAAATGTTTCCTTTTACTTTTTGCAGCATTAGTCTGAACTTGCAAGTCATTCTGTAATGAAGCCATACAGGCACACAGTAGCGCTGTTAAGCAACTTACAGTAACATTTTTGGAAGAGGAACAGTAACGTGGACTGATAAAATGCAATCTACCATTACAGTGTGTGTGTGTGTGTGTGTGTGTGTGTGTGTGTGTGTGTGTGTGTGTGTGTGTGTGTGTGTGTATGTGTGTGATCATGCTATGATGTGTGATAGAGATATCATCACACACCCAGGCTGCTGAGAACTAAGAGCTCACCTGGCAGGTGACTTAAAAACTGTTGTACAGTAATATTATTTGATGCATAACCAACATATATCATTGAAATAACCCCCTGCATATTTTAAAACATTGCAATGCATGTTAAATAGTGTAGGTTAAATAATTACACATTTTTGCTGCATTTTCTAGAAAAATATTTATTTTGCTCAAATGACTATGGCCCCAATATAGTGAAATTAACTTCTTCTTACAAACCCTGATAATGTCACTCATTCATGGCAATTCTGACAAGATAAACTAATATACCAAACCAAAGCACAGTAACACCACACACAAATATGACCACAGGATCAGAACTTTAAAGAGTGGGTTTTTCTGTACACAAAATAATACATTACTCAATGTCTCACTGCAAAGGAAAAGGCAGTCTGAGAGTATTCAAGCCATTTCTCTTTAATATGCATGCATGCAGTGGAGATTGTTTGATTCTACCCTATGGACTGCATAAGATATCAGAGACTTCTTTATTTGTTCTGCTTTGAATATGAATTTTAAAACAAATGCTGATTTAACTTAAGCAGTGATTGCCTGTGGTTGGCTTATATGGCTGCACAGCTACAAATACAGTTTGGCATGGAAAATATTTGCACATATTTTATGCAGTTTAAAATAAGTATTACTGTTAACTTTCATTAACATTTTTCCTGCTGTCGTGTCTGTAACTGTAAATGAACAACTTGACAAGGTGAGCTCCTCTTCTTTTTATGACACACTAACAATAAATACAAA
>NC_056748.1:648673072-648893072 GCF_019279795.1 Protopterus annectens
CAACCCAGCCTGAACCTGCAACTTATCCAAGTTGACAAGTATTCCATGTTGTAAACAAAATAAATGATTGAAATGTTGTGGCGATTGCTCCATTTTGTAGAGGCAGCAATATTTTACTTCAGTAATACACAAAACGCACTTTAACTGAAGCTGATGTTGCGCAAAGCAAAATTTTTCTATTTAAAACATCAAATTGTATTCTCAATAGAACTTACAGAATGCCCATCATTGCATGCAATTTGGGTTACAGAAAAAGTGTTGGTGAAGCTGCAGTAATAAAAGTACCAGACATTTTGTTTTAAAAAAGTGAACAGTTTAACAGCAAACTCCATCTGTCTACCTATTGACAGGCAACTAGCTACCGGAATTGGGATGAATAAGTGCCAGAAAGAAGTGCAGTTAAATTTAACTTCAGATGTGTTGCCAAAAAGTACAGTATACCTGCATTTATAACAAAAAATATTAATGTTGTAAAGCTGCCTTGGGATTTAAACAGACCTCAAATTTCCAGATTTTCACAGGACGTCTAGATTTTTTCCTCTTAGTTTTGGTCGGTTTTTTTTCATAAGATGTTTATCTGATGTCCATCTTCATTCTTTCTTGACTGTTGGGTTTCAGTTCTGTCCTCTGAACTGACTTTGCCATTGTAACAAGCTCGCTCTAGCCAGAAACTCTCAATCTAAGGCTACCCATAGTGCCTCTTTTCCCTCCCCTTCAGATCCATGTAGAGTTTTAGTACGTGTTAGCCGTGCTCTCATGCCAAGTGCTTTTTTTCATTTTTCCCCTCTTTAGCTATTTATACCCTATAAAAATGTTAACTTTAGTTTTTTTTTTTTTTTTTTTTTATGTACGAGTGCTAATCTTTTTCCTAGTTCTTAGCATTTGGTATATTTATTTACCATCGGTGGGATAGGCCCTTCCCTTCCACCTTTGGTAAATCTCCAATACCCTTATTGGTTTGTTTTCCCTTCCTTTACCCTTTCTGGGTGTCTCTGTCCGTTACCATTGTTAGTACGTTAAAAAAAACTCCTTTTGGCCTTTTTCCACTTATCTATATTGGTGCGTGTGTGACTGATCAGGTTGGTTAACCTTTATTTTATCATGGCAGAGAAACACACCACTGGCTTTAAGCAATGTCAAAGTTGTGGCAGGAAGTTGCCCAACTCGGACGGGTGTCTTTCCTGCGTATATTGTTTGGGGGTGCCACATTTGAAAGTCTAACCACCTTGTGACCTCTGAGTGTTATGTTAGTGCCTGGACTCTTGCAGAGCAACACATCAAATTAATCCTCAAGGGGCTGTTAAAATGCCCTTTCTCAGAGGCTTTGTCTGAGGCATTGAAGTCTGTCCAGTAAGAAAGAAGTGAAGAAAAGGAGCCACTCAGTTCCAGCATCTTTTAAAGCTCGTGACTTGTTATCATCCAAAGGCCAAGTTTACCGCAACCGACCGAACTTACTACAGTACCGACACCTTCATAGGTAACTCGGACCCTCTCAGCACCAACAATGGTTTCACACATGCAGGTTAACTTCCTTGCATCACAAATAATTGGTCAGCTGACTACGATGCCGAAGGTTGAATCGTTGCCCAGGACTAGGTACTCCCCATCTATTGACTTTTTTTTGGTCATCAGTTAAGCTCTTTTGCAGAATGCCCAGAATCTCCCTCTAGGATGTCTATTCATTCCACCGGTATCCTTGTGGAGTTTGATGTAGTTAGGTTAGTGGATCTGCTCTTTGTAGCCAGAGGTCTTCCAGCCCCTTCTACTCTCCAAGGACACCATCTTATTTTTCACCTTCAGTCTTTTCAGGTCTTGGAGCCCTCAGCTTCGCTGCTGCTCCTGGTACCAACTATTTCCTTGCTGATGCTGGATCTCACCTTTGCTCTGGAACAGTCCCTGTGGTCTTCTACTCGTTTGGAGCCGACCCACCCTCAGGGCCATGACTTGACTGCCGGCTCCATTTTCCCTGATACGGTTTTGGGTGCTTTGACAGTTCCAGGTCCTCTTGAGGTTCCTGCTCTGGAGCTGGGCTCGTCTGAGCGGGGTGTGATCCCATTTCCAAGGTTGTCATTCTCTGTTCCTTGCTCCCATCTCTTTTCAGGCAGGCCTGCCTTTCACGTTATGGAAAGGGCTCATGCCTCAGCAGGCTCGTAGTTGGCACCATTCCTGAGTGTCACATCTACTTTCTGGCTCACAACTGTCACAACCTCCTATATCAAACAGGCATGTAAGCTGCAAAACTGCCTGCAGCAGGGTACTCTCTCTTTGAGTCTTTCTCAGACCTCCCCCCTGAGGAGCCACCCTGTAGGAGGTTGTGCAAGAGGAACCACTTCCATTCTCCAGAAGAATCTCTCACTTAGGATGCAGCCTACAATGAAGGGGAAGGGTGCCCATGATCATATCCTGAAGATGTCTCCTTTGGAGACATCTGGGAAATCTTGAAACAGATGTGCGATTGCAAGTCCACCAACCGTTCTTCCGAGGAATCTGTTTTCTTGCAGGCTTTTCATGCCCAATCTACTTCTTGGGTGACCCCACCTGCAGATTTGGTCAGGTTCGTTGTGCAGTGTGCTTGGAAGGCCCTGATATTAGATCCAGTTCTCTAGAGACTGGACAAAATTATTATTGCATCAAAGAACCAGCCCCACTAGTCTAAAAGCTTAGCGGTAGATTCTATGGTGGTGATGGCTGCCACAAAGAAGGAACTCTGAGGGAGTTAATCTGTCAATCCTCCAAACTGGTAGTCTAAGGCGATGGACACATTTGACAAGTGGGTCTGTACTTTGTGCTTTGCCATACAGTCATTGAAGTTCAAACATTTTCCCCTTCCTCAGAGGGACCTGATCACTGAGCTCTCTGGCACCTTGGCAGGGGAAGTGTCTGAGGTACACGATAAAGCCTGCAACCCTAAAATCTATATCCAACTCGTCCGTGCAGCATATTGCTCACACAGCTGAAGGGACGGCCAGGGCAGCAGGTGCAGGCAGTACCATTAGTCACCACGCCTATATGCGCTTGTATGATTTTGCAAACCCTTTTAAGTTTTATTTTGTCATAGGTTCATACTAGGCTATCTGCCCGAGGGCATTTACAAGCCTAGCCCATAGTTTTGTGGCTTACGCCACCCCTTTAGTATGGGGAACTATACCCATTATTTTGCTGTGCCTCTGTCGAGCAGTGACACTGAGGTAATCCCTGGGGTATATCTGCGATCTCCCATCCATTGGTCAAGATTTCTCTTGAACAAGGCCAGCGAGGTGCTCTGCCTCACATATACCGGGATTTTATTCCACAGCATAGGGAGTCTTTGGGTGATGAATCTATCCCTCCAGCATGTCCTATTAATAGCCGTGTCGAGGTTTAAGTCTCCGCCCTTGTGGCTCTGACGGATCTAGATTTTTGAGGTGAAGCATATTCATCAAATCTGGGTTTGACATGGCCTTGTATGTTAGGCAAAGGTCACCTCTGAGCAAGCGTGGCGACTGAATAGAGCTGGAGTTCTTTCAGTCGGGCAGCATAGGACAGATGTTTGAGACCCTTTATCCTTTTGGTGAGGAACTTTTGTGGCCTCTCCAGCTGCTGCAAGTGTCGGGTCAGATACATTCCGAATGGGGCATTGTACTCCATCATTGGTCTGATGAGTGATGAGTATAGGGAGACTATGACCTCCCTTGATCTAGATGAGAATCCCTTCATGATAAGGTGGGCAATGTAGAAGGTCTTCCTAACTACTTTAGCTACATGGGTGTCGAATGACAGACTACTATCAACCTGGGTCCCCAGGTCCCTGATAACTTCTTCTGTGCTCAGTGGATTGCCACCTATTTGGTAGCTAGGGGTAACCTTGTTTTTCCCGAAGGGTATGACTATGCATTTTTTGGCATTTAACTTTAGGCCATGGCTCTGGCACCAGTTATCCGTTTCTGTGAGACCCTTCTGAAGGATATCTGTGTCAGATGTGTTTTCTACTATGGCGCCCAGTTTGCAGTCATCTGCAAACTTTGTCAGCCATAACCCTCCTGTGTTTGCTTGTACTTCGGAAAAGTAGATGCCAAACAAGAGTGGGCCCAGGACTGAGCCCTGTGGTACACCACTTGTGACAGGCTTTGAGTCTGACATGGCGCCAGCAATGTCAGTGCTCCTGTTGATGCTACCTCATTGTTTGGCCCCAAAGTCAGACGCACATTATCCAGGTATGAGAAGGATGGAAAGACCCTTTCTGATGTGGGCATGCGTTTTTCCATTCCTCAACGACCTTACTCCAGCAATCAGTGAAGTGGAAGGATGTTCAGGAATTCCCAAGGGCTTTTTCGGGACACGCGTGTTGAGTTTTCCCCCTGGGACAGAGGGGGAAATTATCTGGAAGACTCTCCTCCGATGGCAGAGGGGCCCTGCATAACAAGGGATTCCTTCTCTGGACAACCCTACGAGTGCTCCTGAGCGGCAGCCTAATTGCCTACCTTTAGAGGCAGTCGGGGGAAGATTTTCTCTTGCTGCACCACTTAGCCTGGCACTCAATAACATCAGATTCCAGGGTGCAGATGATAAATTACCAGAGGTTACCTTTCGATCTCTGCCAAGGCCACAAAGGCGAATCCCCGATGTTCCACCCAGTCAGAGGGATATAGCAGCAAAAGAAATTCAAAAGCTGCTTCAAAAGCGTTTTCCAAATTGTCCTGCCAGTCCAAATAGTATCCATATTTTGTTTGAGTGCCAGAAAAAATGGGACTAGAGACCATTTCTGGACCTCTGTCTTTTAACAGGTTTGTTCGACAAAATTCAAGAAGGTTACAGTTGCAGTCTCTCCTTCCATTTCCGGAGAAAGACTGTTGGATGTACTCTGATCTTTAGCATGCATATTACCACACAAATATGGACAACTGCTCCAGAAGATACCTCCACTTCCAGCTGAGAGCCAGTCACTACCAATTTCGAGCACTGCCCTTTGGTCTCCCACAGCCCCCAGGATAGTCACCAAATGCATGTCAGTGGTTGCAGCTCATTTAAGGCTACAAGGATTCCGTGCGTTTCCCTGTCTAGACAACTGGCTCCTCATCCCCCCACCAGACATCTACTGTTTCCTGGTTTGGATTCAGTCCTAGACCTTGTAGATGACTTGGGCATTTCAAGAAACATGGAAAACTCAAAGCGGTCTCCCACTCGAGAAATAGAATTCATTGGAGCAACTTTAAACAAACTCCTGTATGGATGCTCTACCTCTTCACAGGCTGCAGTGGTTAAGATCATAGATTCAAGTGATGCTTTCTCACAATCTTATGTCCCGGCTCGCTTAGTTTGCAACTCCTAGGGTCAATGGCTGCAACCATCTCTCTAGTTCCATTGGCAAGGTACCACATAAGATTGCTCCAACGGCTTCTGGCATCACAGTGGGCTCTGACATTTCCAATAATCTGTATAACCAGCCAATGCGAACAGGATCTAATGTTGTGGATGAAGTCTGAACAGGAATTAGGGAGTTGCCCTTTCACCCTCGCTCTGCCCAAGGCCGTAGTGACCACGGATCCATCCCTGATTGGGTCGGGGCATTTTCAGAGAAAGACAGGCCAAGACACTTGGTCCCCGTCAGAAGACAATTTGCATATCGATGTTCTGGAACTGGGCCATTGTTCTAGCGTTGCAGGCATTTCAACTGACCCTCCCTTCAGGGACAATTGGCATTTCAACTGACCCTCCCTTCAGGGACAGTTGCTATCCAATTAGACATGTCTGTTGTCTGGTGCATCAACAAACAGGGTGGAACCAGATCTTGCCCTTTACGTCGGGAAGCCCCAAGAGTGTGGCAGTGGGTGATAACATCCAACATCTTTCTGATATCCATGCACTTTCCAGGGAATTCTTATGTGAATGTGGACAAACTGAGCAGATGCATTCTCCTGCCTCACACAATGTAGCGATGAAGATATTTCATCGCTTGCTGTGACCTATTTGCATCTCCCATAAACCACAAATGCAGCAGCTACTTTGCCCTGTTCCCCTCTCGGTGAGAGTCCCCGAGCAATGCTGTCATACAAGATTGGCCCCCGGGACTGCTTTACTCCTATCCACCTGATCCCACAGTTTTTGAAGAAGGTCCAACGGTTGAGAAGCAAAGTGATACTCGTTGCACTTTATTGGCCCTGACAAGTCTGGTACCCCTTTCTCTGTCCTCAACTGGTTCACTGACCATGGACACTGGACTCCACACCAGACCTGTTTTCGTAATCGCAGGGTATGGTCCATCCCAACCTACACAAGTCTCAGTTTGACGGCTTGGTACCTCCACTTTCAGTAATTTCCAGGCCGAAAAATCCATCTTATCCAGTTCAGAAGTTTCTTCTAGCTTCCCATAAACCATCCACCAGAAAATTTTATCTGAGTAAATGAAACAGATTCATGCTTTGGTCTCTTGCAGAAAAAAAACTGACCCTTTTTCAGCCAAAGTTGATAAAGTTTTAGAATATTTGTCAACTATTTTCCAATCAGGAACCTCAGCTTCTACTGTTTAGGGTTCACTTGGAATAGCTTCTGTAGCTTACCTTGAACTAGCCTGAACTGTTTAACTGATTGCTGCATTATTTTAAAATCTGCATTTAGTTACATTTTAGTCGAATTTGATCGAAAGTTTGCTTGTTTGTTTAATTTAACTGTGGAAGCTGCCCGCTAAAGTGTGCTAGCCTGTGTAACTAATTTATCACTGTGTCTGCATTTTCTGTGTGTTTCTACCAAAAAAAAAACAAAAAAATAATCCTTGTTTTTCCACCTTCCTCGACTAGTTTAGACCAGTTTACAGGCATTGCTGTATTCTGGGCTGAGGTGTAGTTCCTGTGTTGTCCATTACCTTACTTGGATAGAAGGAAGTTACTTTGCTCACCAGTGGGAGTGGGGAGCCTTGAGCAGCCTACCTGTCCTTGGGGGAAGTGACCTCAGCACAAGAAGCTGTAGTAATTGGTTGTTTTGGACCATTTCTAGCTCTTTTGTAGTTCACTGTTTAAAATCCGCGTTTGCGGCTTTTGCTCGTCATGATAGTGCAGCTGGTTAAACTTTTTCTGGCTCCGCCAAGTCTGCTTCAAATTTTCCCTTAAGGAAGCTCTACTCTTAGTATAACCAGACTACTCACTGTAGTACAAGCCTAGCACTTGTTCTCAATGCTTCTCTACTAAGTAAGCACTCTCGTACTAAGTAAAGCACTACATCTACTTACCACCCCTGTGAATATCCACTTCCCTTAAAGGTATACCACTCCCTTATACTGTTCTAGCATGTTGAGTGGTAGATTACTGGCGTCACCTCCAGTTCAGCTGGTCAATCTGGGTATCTTGAGACAATGCTACAATTGTCTCATGTACACAGACAACCCTCTCCTCCTCCCAACAAACACAAATATATGTGAGAGATGCAACTATATAGCCAAACTGGAGGCTGAACTCTCTCAACTCAGGGCTGGCATGACCAGACAGGAGGAGATGGCAACCACACACACAACAATCCCAGTCCCACATAGACCTACCACAACTGCAAACCAAACACATAAAAACACAGACATACTCGGAGGCTCTAATAAAACAACTTACCAAAACAGAGGCTCCCAAAGCAGACATCCAAAAATCCACCACCTCAAAACAAAACACATGCAACACATACTTCAATAAATCAGTGTCGACCAATCGCAGCCCTTAAGGCCAAACACCTTGCCTGATACACTAGTAATAGGTGACTCCATAGTCAGACACACTGATTTCCCACTGACCAGGCTGAACAAGGAGAAGGTGACTGCGAGCTGTCTATCGGGAGCTAGGATCCGCCACATAACACACGCACTCAGGTCACTCCAAAGCAAGTACAAATATGACTCTGTCATTGTCCATGCTGGTTTGAATGACCTGAGACGTACCTCCCTGGACTACATGAAAAGAGACATACAGGAGCTCTCCGATTATGTAGCCCAGGCTGGTATGACCCTGACCCTGAGCAGCATCTTGCCCTCACCAAGAATGATACCACAATACAAAGACAAGATGATCAGCTTTAACAATTGGCTCAAGTACTGGTGTCATTCTAATGGGATCCAATGTCTGTCCGCCTGGGATGATATCTTGGACAAGCCGCGCTGCTTCGCAAGGGATGGCTTACACCTGTCACCACTGGGCTTCCGGATATTGGCTAAGGCTCTTGCCACCCCCATAGTGCCTTTTTTAGGCAAGGCTCAAAAGACAAACCCACCTCATTAGAAAACAAAAATGGAAAAAAAATAAGGGTAATGCTGCTCAACGCCAGAAGTCTAAATCTCAAGATGCAGGCACTTGATGCACTCCTCAGCATGGAGAACATCGACGTCCGTGCAGTAACTGAAACCTGGTTCAAGGCTCCTGAGATCATCCCAGCGCTACCAGGTTATACCTCGTATCATGCTTTTCGGCCCCAAAACCTGGGCCGAACCACAAAGGGTGGGGGAGTGTCCATATTCATAAAGGACACCCACACCTCCAGGTTAGTAGCAACACATGAAGCATCAGAGACCATACCGGTGCAACTAACCATAGGCAAAACTGCTATACAACTGGTAGCATGTTGCAGACCACCCTCCCAATCTCAAGAACCCCACTCAGCCTTCCTGAAGACATTGGAGGATATGAATGTATCACAAAATACCATCATACTGGGAGACTTCAACTACCCAAACATAGAATTGGGTACATTATTCTAGCCCTAATACCCTAGCCCAAAGGTTCCTGGAATTCATAAATTCAAATGCACTGGAACAACTAGTCACCTCTCCCACTAGGGGAGATAATATACTAGACCTGATCATCACAAACATGGGGACAAAATGCTCCACACCGGAAGTATAACCCTCACTAGTGAGATCTGACCACAAACTAATCACCCTGGATATACATATCCCACCTCCACCCCCAGCACAAAAAACCACAGTGAAAAACTTCTCAAAAGCAGACTTCACTCTTCCTAAGACTGAGATGGTATCCTTTAAGCCCACTGTGCCAGTGGATACCACATCCCACAATGCCGAATCCTTCACAAATGCTTTCTATGGGCATCTCCAAGAATGCATGGATCATGCAATCCCAAACAAATCCAAGTCCCTCTCCACCAAATGTAAGCGTCCTGTCTGGTGGACCTCAGCCATAAACAAATTGTATACCAAAAGAAGGAAGCTACTGCACGTCAGAGCGAAATCCCATGAAGGTAAGACATCTCTGATCAACATTAGCAGAAAACTACGTTCTCTCATAAAAATATCCAAGGCAAACTTTGAGAGAAAAATCGCTAAGGACACTAAAGATAACCACAAAGCCGCCTTCAGCTATGTTAGAAACCTGGGCGGAAACCCTCAGATATGCTCAGAGTTGGTTCACAACAACAAAAAATACACTGAACCCCCAGATATTGCCAACATTCTGGCTGACTGGTTCAGTGCAAATTTCTCCCCTCCTTCACCCCCCAAAAGAAGAAATACTTATCCCAGCTGAATGTAATCTCCCTGTCATCTCAGATGTCCAAATGAGAACCGCCCTAAACAAATCAAAAAACACAGCATCAATGGGACCTGACGGTATCCCGGGGTGCGTGTTACATTAACTCCAAGAGGAGCTAAACCCACACATAAAAATGCTATTTAACCTTAGCCTTACTTCGGGATATGTACCTGAACACTGGCATACAGCAACAGTGGTCCCACTCCACAAGGGGGTGCCTCTACAGACCCTGGAAACTACCGCCCCATAAGCTTAACTAGCCTGGTCTGCAAAGCTATGGAAAGAATCATTATGGAACTCATTAACAGAGACATAGGGCACCTACAGACACTTGACCCCACCCAGTTCGGCTTTGTAAAGGGCAGATCCTGCCTTTTAAACCTGGTTGACTTTTTCGAAACAGTCACTGGAGCCATTGATGAGGGCAAAGCAGTCCATACAGCATACCTGGACTTGGCTAAGGCCTTCGACACAATACCCTACTCAGGCATCATAGATAAGCTAAACATTTTAAAAGTAAACTCTTATGTCACTAGATGGGTTGCGAACTGGCTAAAGGACAGAACCCATAAAGTTAAAATCGCTGGAGCAATGTCAGACTCAAAGCCAGTCACAAGTGGTGTCCCACAGGGATCTGTCCTGGGACCCCTCTTGTTCGGCTTTTATTTCTCAGATGTTAAAGCAAACATGGGAGGGCTGTGGCTGACAAAGTTCGCAGATGACTGCAAACTAGGCACCATAGTCGATACCCCAGCAGAGAGACACATCCTACAAAAAGGCCTCACTGAAACAGACAACTGGTGCCGTAGTCACGGCCTTAAACTAAATGCCAAAAAATGTATAGTCATCCCTTTTGGAAAAAACAAAGTACCCACAAATTATCACATAGACAGCAACCCACTGAGTATGGAAGAAGTTATCGGAGACCTAGGGACCCAAGTAGACAGCGACCTCTCATTTGACACCCACGTTGCCAAAGTGGTTAGAAAAACATTCTATCTCACACACCTCATCATGAAGGGATTCACATCCAGATCCAAGGATGTCATTGTACCCCTATATTCCTCCCTCATCAGACCCATGATTGAGTACAGTGCCCCATTTATGTACCTCACCCGGCATTTGCAACAGCTGGAGAGACCACAGAAGTACCTCACCAAAAGGATCAAGGGTCTCCAACATATGTCTCATTCTGCCAGACTAAAGAAACTTCAGCTCTATTCAGTAGCATACCGCCTGCTCAGAGGTGATCTCTGCCTGACGTACAATGCCATGTCCAATCAGGATCTGATGGACATGCTCCACCTCAAAAAATCCAAATCCCATCAGGACCACGAGAGTAAAGTCTTAAACCTCGGCACAAGTATGAATAGGACATGCTGGAGGGATAGATTCATAACCCAGAGGCTTCCCATGCTTTGGAACAGGATCCCAGTTCGTATTAGGCAGAGCCCCTCACTGACTCAATTCAAGAGAAATCTTGAGTGGATGGGAGATCGTAAGTTTACCCCAGGGGTCACATCTGTGTCACTGCTAGACAGGGGCACAGTAAACTAATTCTGTTATATAAGGGGACCTTCATTGTGTCACTGCTAGACAGAGGCACAGTATTCTAGATTTTTTCTGTACATTTTTGTACCATTTCAAGGGGTGGCAAAAGCCACATCACTATGGCTAGGCTTACAAATGCCCCAGGGCAGATAGTCTAGTACTATACTATGGAACTTAGCTGCGATTTCCAATTTTCATAATGGTTTTGATGACCTCTCCTTAATGTCTCAACACCTTGGCATAACCTGCTTGAAAGGCGATTTTGTATTTGAAGCCACCTAGTAAAGAACCCATCAAACCTTGGAATTTAACATTAGTCTTGCAAAGTTTAAACAGTCAACCCTTTGAACCAGCAGCCGCCTGTAATATCAAGTTCTCATCTTGGAAGACCCTTTTTCTGGTGGCCATCACGTCAGCCAGGAGAATATCAGAATTGCAGGTGTTGTACTTGAAACATCCATACATTATTTTTCACAAAGTATTACTTGGAAACCAGCACCTCTTTGCTTATTAAGGTTGTATCTGACTCCAATATTAACTAAGCTATAGCTCTACCAGTTTTATTTCCAAATTTCTCAAACCAGGTAGAATTTTGTTTAACATTTGTTGGATGTACACAGACAATTACATTTTTAGCTGAATAGAACGAAATTGTTTAGAAAATCAGACCAATTGTTTCTTTTTCAGGCACTTGACTGGGCAAACCAGTTTCAAAAGTAACCTTATCAAAATGGTTGGGAGATTGCATCAACTTTGTTTACGACTAAGATAAAATGAACCTATCAACAAAGGTCAAGGCTCATTCTACTAGATCAGTTTCCACTTCAGTAGACTTTCATTCTAAAGCCTCTCTGGATGACATTTGTGCAGCGGCCACTTGCACTACGCTGCATACCTTTATCTCTCATTACAAATTGGATATGGTCTCCAGGGGAAGAGCATTCTTTGGCTCTATGGTGCTCAGGAATATCCTTCCATAGGGCCTCCCCGGACATGAAGTAGTTAAGGATTTTCTCCCAACAGTCAAGAATGAATGAAGATCGACAACCTCGGATAAAGAAGTTATGTTCTTACCATAATGTTCTATCTGTGTTGTCTGTCTTCATTCGTTCTTGACATCCCGCTCTCCAACCCTCCTGCAAAGACTCAGAGTCCTGGTTTTGTAGTAGGGCATTTGCTCAGGCAAAGCTTCTACTTTTTATTTCTATGGGCAAAACTCTATCTGGGGGAAGGGAGGAGAAGCATAATGAGTAGCTTTAGCTTGAGAGTTTCTGGCTGGCACGAGCTTGTTACAATGGCAGTCTCTGTTCTGAGGCTGGAACCAAAATCCATCTGTCAAGAATGAATATCCACAACATAGATGAAATGTTATGGTAAGAACTTAACTTCTTTTTTTTTGACAATTCATTGACTGAATTCCGGAAATGTCAGACATTTGACTTTGACAGCCTATCAACTTTATTCAGTTTGTGAATTTATATTTAAAGCTTGTCCCCGTTTTGGGCTGTTTATACCCGCATTATTTAAGGCTTTGCCCAGATTTTTTTTGCTGAGAATTTGATGGTGTAATCTGTTGCATACCTATGGTCTACCGACTCAAGTTAAGTGCACATCTACAGATGCACAAACTTTCTAAGCGTATTGACACCAAGATGCTCTTAATTTCTCTTTTTACAGGAGGAAAAACAAATTAATCTAAAAGCCATATAGCCACTGAATTCCATTATCAACCACTTAGTATTCCAAACTCAACTCTTAGCATATGAGTGACACCATCATAGTAAGAAACGCATTCAACCCTGTACTTGTTTATCCATTATTTGCATATGTATTCAACCATACAAACTTGCCACTGCTATAACAATCAGTTAAGGACAGGAGCCAGGTTCCATCATGACTACTATATAACTACACTAGTCCTCTTGAGGCCTGGGTTTGTCCTTGTTGATTTGCTGCTGCAAGTCTTAGGTTGGCTGTGGTTGTAAACCAGTTCCAATTGAAGGTTTTTTACTTTTTGAAATCTTTTAGCTCTTTTCAACTAGTCTGATAGGCAGTTACGAACTGCTTCATGTCATCATGCATGCCCCTGCACGGGGTGATGTCAGTCTTACTTTAAAATTGTAAATAAAATAAAGAAATCTGGAATTTTAGGGGCCACTTGGGAATTCGTGCACCCCATTATTTTGCTTCCAAAACCGGTAAAAACTGAGGAGTTCAGTACTGTTTAGAGGTGTGGTACATCTTCTTTGACACTGAATCCCAGTGCTGGTCTGTCTTGCCTTGCCTATCAGGGCAAGTCCACCCAGATATTGCATGCCTTAAGTTGATCGCATGGTTTCTCCAATTCCGATGATGGCTAGGCATTCCAGGATTTCCTCCCCAGTCTAGTTTCATTAACCTTCAAGGAAAATTTGCAAAAGTAAATGGAAACTGTTTTCGTTTTGGGCTCAGAGAGAATTGGATCCCTTTACAGCTCTGCTTCCTGCTGTTCTTGATTTCCTTGCCTCGATTTTTCAGGACTGAGCAAGCTTTACCACTGCCAAGGTTCAATTAGCAGCCATTTTGAAATTTCACATAAGACATGATACTTCTCCTTTAGCATTATCCAATTTATGTAAGGCCTTTCTTGATGGTACCTCTTACTTGGATCTCAAATAAAGGACCCTACTCCACCTTGGGACCTCACTATGGTTTTACAAACTTTAGTACTTCCCCTTTTGAACCATCAGCTAAAGTACATTTCAAGTTTCTTGGAAAAAGTTTTTTCTGGGAGCTGTAACTTCTGCAAGATGAATATCTGAACTCAAAGCACCGTCTTCAAACAATCATATTTGATATTTCACAAGGACTGGGTTACTTTATGTACAAGTCCTTTTTTCCTACCAAACGTTGCCTCTGAAACTAGTATCAACAAAGTCATCAATTTGCCAATCTTCCCCAAATTTGAAAGCGAAGCTGAATACACCTTTCATTTTTTT
Organism: Protopterus annectens; assembly: GCF_019279795.1. Taxonomy (NCBI): domain Eukaryota; kingdom Metazoa; phylum Chordata; order Ceratodontiformes; family Protopteridae; genus Protopterus; species Protopterus annectens. Next base: position 648,687,096 of record NC_056748.1, read on the forward strand.
GATGCACATAGGCAAGTTCCTTTCAACCTTCACAGGACCAGGGTATTTAGAAAAACTTAAGTTATTTGTCTTTCACTACACTGGCTAAATGGATAATGGACTGTTTCCTATGTTTTTCTTGAATGGTATTACTTTACCAAAACTGAAAGCATATTCAACCAGGTCAATGTCTACATCAGCAGCCTTTTGGGCTACAGCCTCTACTTGGTCTAATACTCAGTTTTGTTGCACATTACAAATTGGACATTATTTCCATAAATAGAGCTGCCTTTGGTTCCACGGTGCTCTGGAACTTCTTTCTTGAGGGCCTCCCGAGGTTACTGCAGCTGCGGAATGAATGAAAATGACATCTGATAAAGAAGTTATGTGCACCCCATAACATTCCATCTTTGTCCTTTTTCATTCTTCCTCTACTTCCCTCCCTCCTTCCCCATGTCCTTGACTTTGGGTGAGACATAATGAAAGTGTTAGGAACCATAGTTCTTTTTTTGAGCTCCTGATCTCTCGACTATCACTTCTGTCTTACCACTGTTGTGTAGGTGTATAATGTATCTTAGTGTGTACATATATAATCTATTATAGCAGCAAACTTGATCTGAGGGTTTGTCTTGTTCAGGGGCATTTTAGGCAAGGGAGGAGCTAGAGATTCAGATCCTGGAATCTTTAGAAAGTGGCAATCCGATCAGAGCTTATTCGTTGAAGAATGAAAATGGACAACAGAGGTGGAACGTTAATGGTGAGTAAATAACTTTGTGTTTGTGTTTTACATTTTGAGAAATTAGTGTGGACACCACGTAGAGAAGCTTAAAATGTAACACTTAAAGAAATAAACAAGTGCTTTCAGTTGGAACCTTCTTCAGATCTAACACAGTGAATGACAATATAAAAAACGTAACAACCAATCATATTTTAGATTGTGGATGATGCCTTTTTAAGAGAGGCTTCGAGGGTACCTGACCATACAATCCTGGCAACTTATCGGCTTGCAATTCAACAGTTTCTCTATAAAAACATCTCCGCCTCTGAAATCAATGTAAATTATCTGCCAAACCATAAAGAATTTGTTGAAAATTGGACAATGTGCTTAGCTAATGCATTATCAACATTCTTAGATGAAATGTCTTGTACATGCTGAAGAGTGCTTTCACTAAATTGCCTATCAGTTTTCCCAGCATAGAAACACTAGCATTTATTGCAGGTGGCAACATACACAAGATGGTTAATACAATCTGCATACAAATGTGGAGTATATCCATAACACAAGCACTCGGGTCACTACAAGGCAAGTACAAATATGACTGTCATTGCCCATGCTGGTGTGAATGACCTGAGATGTACCTCCCTGGAGTACATGAAAAGACATAGAGGAGCTCTCTGAGCATGTAGCTCAGGCCGGTATGACCCTGACCTTGAGTAGCATCTTACCCTCACCAAGAATGATGCCACAATATGAAGACAAGATGATCAATTTCAACAATTGGCTTAAGTATTGGTGTCATTCAAAGGGGATCCAATGCCTGTCAGCCTGGGATGACATGCTCGACAAGCCACGATGCTTCGCAAGGGACGGCTTGCACTGCACTCTGGGCTTTCGGATATTGGCAAAGGCTCTTGCTTCCCCCATAGTGCCTTTTTTAGGCAAGGCTCAAAAGACAAACCCACCTCCATAGGTATCACAAGGGATAAGAAACTAAGTAATGCTACTCAACGCCAGAAGTCTAGACCTCAAGATGCACGCACTCGATATTCTCCTTAGCATGTAGAAAATCAATATCTGTGCAGTAACAGAAACCTGGTTCAAGGCTCCAGAGAGCACCCCAGCACTACCAGGTTATACCTCATACCATGCTTTTCGGCCCCAAAACTTGGACCGAACCACAAAAGGAGGGGGAGTATCAGTTTTAGTCAGATACTCACACCTCCAGGTTGGTGGCACAGCACGAAGCATCAGAGACTATCCATGTGCAACTAACAGTGGGTAAAACTGCCTTCCAGTTTATAGCCTGTTACAGACCACCTTCCTAAACCCAGGAACCCCACTCGGCCTTCCTGAGAACACTGGAAAATATGAAGGTGTCTCCAAACACCATTATATTGGGCGACTTCAACTTCCCAAACCTAGACTGGGAGCATTACTCTAGCTCCAACACCCTAGCCCAAAGGTTTCTAGAATTTAGACTCAAATGCTATGGAACAACTTGTTACCACTCCCACAAGAGGGGAAAACATACTGGACCTGATCATCACCAACATGGGGACTCTATGCCCCAGACCAGAAGTGTATCCCTCATTGTAAGATCAGACCATAAACTAATCTTACTGGATATTCACATCCCGACCCCACCCCCTGCCCAGAAAACCACAGTAAAAAACTTCTCTAGCAAATTTCACACTCCTCAAAACTGAGGTGGAATCCTTCAAAGCCCCCGGGCCTGTGGAAAGTACAGCCCAGACCGCAGAATCCTTTATAAACGCATTCTATGAACACCTTCAGGAATGCATGGATCATGCAATCCCAAATAAAACCAAGACCCAATCCTCCAAAGGCAGATGTCCTGTCTGGTGGACCCCAGCCATAAACAAACTATACAATAGAAGGAGGAAGCTACTACATGATATAGCAAAGTCCCAAAAAGGGAAGGCATCTCTGATCAGTATTAGCAAAAAAACTACGGGCACTCATAAAATCGTCTAAGGCCAGCTTCTAGAGAGAAATTGCACAGGACTCTTAAGGATAATCACAAGGCTTTCTTTAGTTGTTAGGAATCTGGGTGGGAATTCCCAGATATGCTCAGAATTAGTCCAAAATGACAAAAAATACACCGAACCCACAGACATTGCCAACATCCTAGCTGACAGGTTCAATGCAAACTCCCCCCCCCCCCCCCAACCAAAAGGGCAAATATCTATCCCAGCAGAGTGCTGTCCCCCTGACATTTCAGATGCTCAGGTAAGAGCCGCCCTCTCCAAAGCAAAAAAACACAACATCAATGAGACCAGACTGTGTCCCTGGCTGCGTCCTACATGAACTCCAAGAAGAGCTAAACCCAAACATAAAACTACTGTTCAATCTCAGCCTTACAACAGGATATGTACCCAAAGAGTGGCGTACAGCAACAGTCGTCCCTCTCCACGAAAGTGGTGCCTCAACGGATCCTGGAAACTATCGCCCTATAAGCCTGACTAGCTTGGTCTGCAAAGCTATGGAAAGGATCATCATGGTCCTCATAAATAAAATATTGGGGACCTACAGACACTGGATCCTACCCAGTTCGGCTTTAGGGGCAGATCCTGCCTCTTAAACCTGGTCGACTTCTTTGAAACTGTCACCAAGGCCATTGACCAGGGGAAGGTGGTCCACACGGCCTACCTGGACCTCGCAAAAGCCTTCGATACAATACCCCACTCAGGCATTATAGATAAGCTCACCAGCTTAAATATAAACCCCTATGTCACTAGATAGGTTGCAAACTGACTGAAGGACAGAACCCACATGGTTAGAATTGCTGGAGCCATGTCAGACTCCAAACCAGTTAACAAGTGGCGTCCTACAAGGTTCAGTCCTGGGACCTCTCTTGTTCGGTATATATTTCTCGGAGGTACAGGCCAACACGGAAGGACTGTGGCTGACCAAGTTCACAGATGACTGCAAACTGGGCGCCATAATCGACTCTCCAGCCGACACAAGCATCCTTCAAAAGGGCCTCATAGAAACAGACAACTGGTGCCAGAGCCATGGCCTCAAGCTAAACGCCAAAAAGTGTATAGTCATCCCCTTTGGCAAAAACAAAGTGCCCACATATTACCACATAGGTGGTAATCCATTAAGTACCGAAGTAGTAATTAAGGGACCTGGGGACCCAAGTTGATAGCAATCTCTCATTTGACAATCACGTGGCCAAAGTGGTTAGAAAAACATTTTATATAGCCCACCTAATCATGAAGGGATTCACATCTAGATCAGGGGAGGTCATCGTGCCTCTTTACTCATCCCTCATCAGGCCCATAATTGAGTACAATGCCCCTTTTGGGATGTACCTTACCAGACACCTGCAGCAACTGGAAAGACCCCAAAAGTACCTCACCAAGAGGATCAAAGGGCTCAAACAGATGCCATATGCTACCCGGTTAAAGAAACTCCAGCTGTACTCAGTGGCATACCGCCTGGCGATCTGTGCCTGACGTATAAAGCCATGTCCAACCCGGAATTAATGGACATGCTGCACCTCAGAAAATCCAAATCCCTTCGAGCTATGCGCTCGAGAGACTTGAACTTCAGTACTAAAATAAATAGGACATGCTGGAGGGACAGATTCATAACCCAGAGGCTCCCTTCACTCTGGAATAAAAATCCCAGTCCAGGTTAGGCAGAGTCCCTCATTGACTCTCTTTAAGAGGAATCTTGATGAGTGGATGGGAGATTGTAGGTTTACCCCGGGTATCACTTCTGTGTCACTGTTAGAGGCACAGTATACTAACCTCGAAAAAGGGCATAGCAAAATTAATTTAAAATGGGTGGCGAAAGCCAAACACACTCTGGCTAGGCTTATAAATGCCCTAGGGCAGATAGGTTCATAGCTTCATACTAGGCTATCTATTAAGAAAAATAGGATGAATAAAAACATTTGTACTATTAATGTAACAAGCTTTACATGATCTACATGAATAGGTACCAAATCTAGGATTCAAAATTTTTCATACTTATCACTATACCAAGCAGTCTTAGATTTTCTGTAGTCCTATCTCATCTTCATTCTTACCTATGGGTTTGAAGCCGATCCTCCGCTCCAACTCTGCCTCTTACAAAGCTCGGTCTTCTAGTTGGCTCGTGGCTAGGTAGGTATCCCATAGTGCACCATTACAATCCCCAGATCTCGTTTGCCACATGTACTAGTTCAGATGTGCTTCTTGCTTGGCCGTGGCTAAGTTTAAAACTTTCTCTATTACTATATTACTGTTTAACTTTAGCTAATTATCTGGTTCCTGATAGTTCTAGTAGTGTTAGAGTAGTTTCAGACCTGTTGAAGTGTGTTTTGACTTAAATTTTAGTTGTTGAGAACTAGTTGGCCGCTGGCCCTTGTTCTCGTTTGGTATCCTGTGTGCTAGTTCTTTTCTAATTTACGTGTGCATTTGCGCTTATTTTGCAATATATGCAGTGTTTCTTATTAGGTAGGAATTTAGATAGTTAGATATTTACTTAGCTTGTGTGCAGGGTCTTTTGGCAGTTTCGACCCTTTTTGTTACTATGACTTGGTGTTTTGAGCATAGATTTATATTTGAGAAAGTTGGACATTTAGATTTTTCAAATTGTGCATGTGCTGTGTAGTTTCTGACCCAAGTCTTATCCTTTACACCTAGGTCCATTTAAGTTAGAGGACCTAGTTCTCCATCTCTTTTCTCTCTTCCCAGGGCTAGGCCGTTTGAGTTAGAGTACCTAGTCCTCGTTTTGTGTGTGTGCTTGTGTGGTTAGGGCTAGGCCCATTTAAGTTAGAGGACCTAGTCTTTGTTGTATGCTGCTGCTTAGCCAGTTATGTCTAAAGAGGGTAAAGACCATAAACCTTCGGGTTTTAAAAAATGTGTAAAGTGCTCCCAGAAGATGTCCATTACTGATGGCCATAGTAATTGTGTTTATTGTCTCGGCACCACTCATTTGCAGGAGACTTGTTTGTTTAGCCATTCCTTCAGCTCCAGAGTTTTCCAGGAGCAGATCAAGCTAATTTTGAAAGGTCTCCTCAAGCCTTCCTTCGAGGAAGACTTGGCCAGTTCTTCCTCTTCCTCAAAATCTCATTCCTCTAAAAGAGAAAATGAAGGCTACCAAGAGGCATTCCTCTGTGCCATCCGGTGTATCGGAACCGCCTCAAAAAGCTTTCTATGCTGGGTAAGACTTCTACCTCCTCGGCTCCACTGTCCTCAGAGCCAATCGAGGTTATTGATATTGGCACTTAAATTTTGGCCTCAAGCATTTCGGAGCCAACTACTAAGACCCCACATCGGAGCCGGTACAGAGATCCCTTGCCGGTCTCCCCAACATTAAGATCCCCAATCTAGCAGTGGTCCAGATCACCCACACTGTTTTCCAGATCCTCCAGGAGTCTGTCAGAGGAAGATATGGAGAGTAGTGCTTTGATTCCTGAAGATTACCTGCCTTGCCAAAAATGTTGGCTCTGACCCAGTCTGTTCCGGAGCCACTTTAGTCCATTCCCCCTGTTGTGGTTCCTCCTCTGAGCCATGCCGGGCTGTCTGAGCTGGAGTGTTCGGTACCTCTTGTTCTGGAACTCTCCGTTCCAGCTCCCCTCGAGGCGGTCTCTGAGCAGAACTGTGCTCTGACACCTTCTATGCCATCCGTGATGTCTAGGAGCAGAAGTTCACCGGTTGGCCCCAACTGGAACACTTGGACCCTAACCTCTTCGGTTCTGAGTCCTTCTCTCGGTGCGTTGGCCAGGGTGAACTCGGACCTTACATCAGTCTCGGAGCCGGTGGCTTCCTCGGTCTCCTCTGGGCCGAGGAGGTGGTCTTAGTCAGAGAGGTCTGCCTTCGAGATGAGTGTGTTGTCCCAATCATCAGCTCCACTCAAGGGTTACTGGCACTCTCTACCCTCTTGCACGACCTCTGTCTCAGCACCTACTCTCTCTTTTCAGGAGACTCCTCCAAGCTCAGGAGCCCGCAGTCTTCAGAAACCTCCCTGGAATATCTTTTTGAGGAGCCCCCCTCAGAAGAGGACATTCAAGAGGAAGCATGTAGACTCCCAGGATGAGTCAATTATTTCTGACGCTGACCTTGAGGAGTCTGAAGGATCCGCCAAGTCATCCTCTGATGTCTCCTTTGTAGACATCTTGGAGATCCTTCATCAGAGGGGCGGCTGACCCACTGTTGCCCCTTCTGATGAAGAGCCAGTGTACTTGTAGGTTTTCGGGTTTCAACCTTCAGCCTCTTCGGTGTCTCCACCTTTTGATGAACTTTCCACCCTTGTTAGTTGGAAGGTGTTGGAGACTTGTGATGCTGTGGAACCAGTTCCCAGAAGACGCAATAAATTTGTCTGCCCCCAAAAAGAAGGAATCCTTTTCCAAGGCTGGGCCTATAGATGCCATGGTGGTGGCGGCCACTAAGAAGGAACTAGTGGAGACTTCATCTGTCCATCCGCCGAACAAGGATTCTTGAATGATGGACATATACAGGAAGTGTATCTTTTTCGTCAGCAGCATTCACACTCTGATCATTAAATTATCCAACACATTTTACGAGGCTTCAGAGAGATCTCCTTAAGGAGTTGGGAGATGCTCTACAAGGTACATCTACTGATAAGATGTCTGCTCAGTTGTCCACCTTAAATTCCATTAACTCCTCCATGCTGCTGATTTCTTAAGCAGCCGACAGAGCGAGCAGGGCAGCAGGTTCAGGAGTTTCCCTTAGGAGACACTCCTGGATGCGCTTGTGTAATTTTGCGGAGCCGTTCAAGTCTAACTTAACCAATGGCTCCTTTGACGGTTCTTCATTGTTTGGACCTAAGGTACAAGACTCACTTACCAGGTGCAAGCAATAAGGAAAAATGCTGTCTGCCATGGGTGTACGTTTTACCGTCCCCTCTAGACCATATCCCAAGGGTCAGAGAGGTGGTAAGATGTGGTTCAAGAAGTCACAGAGATTTTTCTCAGATGCACAGGGTGACTCCTTCAGAGGAAGAGGTGGAGGAGGAAATGGTAGACGTCGCTCCAGAGGCAGGGGCGGCCCGCAGAACCAGGGAGACGGTGATTAGTTTTGAGGCCGTCCCTATCAGCACTCCTGATGTGGGGCCCAGCTGTGCTTCTCTGGAGCCAGTCAGGGGACACATTTCTTTTGTATCCTGAAGCCTGGCTGAGCATCTCCCGAGACAAATGGGTACAAAGATTTATCACCAGAGGTTACTCCATACTCTTTTCTGTTCCACCTTTCTTCCCCAAGAAGATCCCGGATGTTCCACCCAATCACAGGGATCAAGCAACTTTAGAAGTGGGAAAGCTGCTTGCAAACAGATTCATCCAAACCTTCCCCGTTGACCAGGTAGGATTCGGAACTTACAAATTCATTTAGGTGCCAGAACATACAGGCGACTGGAGGCCCACCTTGGACCTCAGCAAGCCAACGAATCCGTAAAGAACAAGTTCCGGATGGTGACACTGCAGTCTATACTCCCTATGTTGGGGAAAGACACTGGGATGTGCTCAATAGACCTCCAAGATGCGTACTACCATCTAAAAATAGAGCGTCGAGGAGCCACTTAAGCTTCCAGCTGGGAGCAAATCACTAATCGTTGCATGCTCTGCCCTTTGGTCTCACCACAGCCCCCAGGGTGTTCAAATGTATGGCAGTAGTGACAGCTCACCTGAGACGTCAGTGTTTCTGTACCTGGACGACTGGCTCCTGACCGCCTCCACCAGGCGTCTACTCTTTCAAACCAAAGATTCCACTATCCAACTCTGTGCCCAGTTGGGAATCACTATAAATTGGGAAAAGTCTGCCTTATCTCCCTCTCAATTTGTGACATAAGCGCAGAAATGCAGTCCCCTTGTGAGCTCTTCTTCCTGGAGAAAGAGCACAGAATCTCGTACAATTTCTCCGTCTACTTCCTCTGCAAAAAGAAAGGCAGTGCTGAAACTTGGGGACCATGGCCTCCACCATGATGCTAGTCCCTCTTGCCAGATTACATATGCGGATTCTTCAATGGCTTCTATCGTCCCAGTGGTCCTTTCAACAACTGCCTCTATCTCACCACATCATCCTAACAGAGTTTTGCAAAAAGGACCCCTCTTGGCGGATCCAACCCGACCAACTAACAGGCAACTCCATTCCTTCCTCGCCAACCTGTTGCTACTGTGACCACTGACGTCTCAGTGTGGGTGGGGGGCATTTTCTAGGCAGTACTGTCCTAGGCACATGGCAAGATCATGAGGCTGACCTTCATATCAATTTCTTGGGGATGAGGGCGGTGCTTCTAGCATTGCAACCGCTTCACGACCTTCCTCTTGGGACAATAGCAATCCAATCAGACAACATGTCTGCGGTATGGTATCTCAACAAGCAAGATGGAACCAGATCTTACCTTTTTGTCTGGAGACTATTCAAGTTTGGGAGTGGGCAGTAACTTCCCAGTGCTTTCTAGTGACAATGCACATCCTAGGGATAAACCAACGTCAGTCGAGAAACTCAGCCGGGCAATCTTGATGCCTCACAAGTGGTCTCTGAAGCAGAAAATAGCGGAATAGATTTTCCGCGAATGGCGACGGCCTTGCTGCGATCTTTTCACCAGTCTGTTCATTTCCAAATGCAGCTGCTACCTTTCCCTTATCCCCCCTCCGGGGGAGTTTCTGAGAGATGCACTTGCTCACAATTGGCCTCTGGAGGTCTCTCTTGCTTTCCCTCCCTTTCCTGTTTACCCAAGGTTATTCAGAAAGCGAAGCTGCTGGGGAAAGCTAATTGATTCTCATCACGCCTTACTGGCCTCGTCAGATTTGGTTCCCCTTTCTCGGGCCTCATCTACTAAACGATCCATGGACTCTGGACCCAGTGCCAGACCTCTTGACGCACGTCAGGCTCACTCCATCCCAGCCTCCACACCTTCAATTTGACAGCTTGGCTGCTCCAGTTCCACCCCTAGTCAGGCTTCCAGTTCCACCCCTAGTCAGGCTTCATGATTTTTCTCCTGCTGTGACCCACATTCTCACATTTTCACAAACCTTCCACTAGAAAGTTATACACTAGCAAATGGAGAAGGTTTTCTTTCTGGGCTAAAGAAAGGAATGTTGACCCTTACACTGCATCCATCCCAGTGGTTTTAGAATTTTTGTCTGAACTTTTCCATCAGGGAGTTGCTGCTGCCATAGTTGAGGTTCATTTGGCAGCGATATCTAATTTTCATTTGGGCCAAGATTAATCTAACCTGATGTCACACAGATTGTGTAAAACCTTCCTGAAAGGCGCTACTTTGCTGAGGCCCCCTTTTCAGGAACCGGTAGCTTCCTGGGATCTAAACTTCGTCCTGTCCAAAATAACTTCGCCTTTTGAACCTGCTCATTCGTGCCCACTAAAGTTTCTATCTTGGAAGACTGTTTCTAGCAGCTATCACATCTGTTAGACAGTGCTTGTAACTCAAAACTAGTCTATCAAGCCCCTTTATTTGATTTTCCCAAAGACAGAGTTTCTCTTCGCACAAATCCATCCTTTACCCCTTAAGTTTGCTCTCATAATAACCTGAACGAAACTATAGAGCTGCTGGTGTTTTTCCCTAACCATTCCAATGCAGCAGAATGCAAATTTCATCAGCTGGACGTTCACAGACAATTACGGTTCTATCTTCAGAGGAAGACAGACCAATTGTTTGTATCATTCTCCGATTCCAGACTAGGTCTCCCAGTCTCCAAAGTGACCCTTTCGAATTGGATTTAGACTTGTATTCCTTCATGAATTCGTCTCGTGGAAAGACTTTACCGTTCAAGATTAAAGCTCATTCTACACGATCCCAGTCTACTTCTGCTGCCTGCCAAGCCAGAGTTCCAATTGACAGTATTTGTGCAGCAGCAATCTGGACTACCCCTCATACCTTTATTACTCATTACAAATTGGACCTGACCTCTATGGGTAGAGCCTCCTTTGGTTCCACGATACTCAGGACTACTTTTCTGTGAGCCACCCAAGAATAAGGTGCTAGGGATGGCTATCCCATATGTAACAATGAAGACAAGATAGAACTACAGAACATAAAGAAGTTGTGTACTCACCATAATGTTCCATGTTTGTAGTCCATCTTGCCCTTCATTCTTACGAACCCACCCACCTACCCCCGTCCTGGAAGGATCTGGAGACTGGATAATTTTTCCACATAAAGTGGAGACCTTTCATTATTCTTTCTGGATAACTTTAGTTCTGTCTTTCTATAGTTTAGCAGCAAACAAGATCTGGGGATTGTACTGGTGCAGTATGGGATACCTACCTAGCCACGAGCCGACTAGAAGACTTTGAGCTTTGTAATGGGCAGAGATGGAGCTGAGGATTGGCTCCGAACCCATATGTAAGAATGAAGGGCGAGATTTATTACAAACATGGAACGTTATGGTGAGTACATTTTTTTTTTTCTTGCTTAAGAATTGTAAGAGTTTAAAACAAGGTTCACTACCAATGATCTCTCTAATCTCATCCATAGTTATCAACTTCAGATGTTCGTATTTCACTGTTGCAGTCATCACACTTGGATTATCTGCCTGCAGGTAGCCCGCTGTTGGGCTGAATACCAGAGACTTGGTGTTTCTGCATTGTTTGCAGTCGCTCCAGGACTGACGTCAGGTCGACGTGGGTATAAAAATAGGCAGCCGACACCATTACCCCAGTCTTTCTTGCCAAGTAGCCCGTAGCAGAAGCAGTTTGCACGAGTGCTGGTCGGTCGCTATCGAGTTTTTTCGTTTATGAATTGAATCATCCTGAAGTCTTCTAAAACCAAGTACCTCATTGGGAATCCTTTTTTCTTGCTCTAACCGATGTCAGAAAAGTTAACAATTGTCTGTCTGTGGAAAGCAAATACCACGCCGAGATTTTCATTTTTACTGCGTCACTTATTTAGGCCCTGACCATGACGTACCTCTGTCAGTTTTGTGCCTTGTTCAACACCTGAACCATCCATCGTCAGGCCCTTTTTGTCACTAAATACTTTCGGTCTCTATCTTCATGTTCTGAAATGGCTTCGGTAAGCCATCCGACTACAGATATTCCGAAAAAAACTTAAGGATAAAAACCGATCGCAAAGGTCCAAAGCTGCCGACGCTTCCGTTAAGCTAGTCACCAGTCCACTGGTACTCGGATGCTTTCGCAGCCCCTGATGCCCGCTTCTATGGATTCGCACACCTCTACCGAGACCAGATGTTCGTGTTTCACTGTTGCAGTCATTACTCTTGGGTTATCCTGCTGGCAGACTATCCTCAGTCGGCCAGAATTCCAAAGTCTAGGTCCGGCGTCAGTTGTCACCTCTTCCCTGACGTCAGTGCGCCAGGGGTATAAAAGATGTAGCCAACGCCATTTTCTTCAGTCTTTCTTGCCGCACTGTGCCCGAAGCAAAAGCAGTTCACAAGTGCCTGTCGGCCGACTCCTGAGATTTTCAAATCCGAATTTCAGAACCGAAGTCTTCATTAAAGCTAAGTAACCCCGCTGGGGAAACTTTTTTTCTTGCTCCAGACCGATGTCAGAAAGTTAACAATTGTATTTCTTGTGGGAAGCAAATACCTCATAAGGATTTTCACTCTTACTGCATTCCTTGCCTAGGCCCTGATCACAACGTTGCTAGCTGTCGGTTTTGTGCTAGATTTAACCAACGCACTATTAAGCGTCTGTTTGATTTTGCATTTAATTACTTTGGCCGAAGATTTAATTATATAATGCCATCGGACCAGCCGACAACTGGAGTTTACAAAAAAACGCAAGGACAAGGGAAAGGATAGGCATCCGAGGTCCAAAACAGACTAGGCCTCTGGTAGGCCAGTTGCTGGTTCTCGGGTGGTTTCGCAGCCCCTGGCGCCTGCTACCTCAGAGCCACAGGCCGCTTCCGACTCCCACGTGGAGCCGACTGGGCCTCTGGATACTCAAGGTATTGGACACTCGGAAATCATTTCCTCAAATGGGTTTGGAGCCGCTGAGCAGGCATCGGCTTCTGAGGGTGTCTTCAGACCTACACTACTATATGTTAAGCTATCTTCAGCTTCAACGACTAAAGCAGCTCTAAAGACAAAGAAACAAGTACAGCATTCTCTTGCTTAGACTTCCATGCCTAAAAAACAGATGCTCAAAATGGCCGAAGACCTAATTACTTTGATCAGGGGTTCCCATCCCCCTCCTGATGAGGCCTAGGCAAGAGACAGAGTATGATTCTTCTGATCAGGTTTCTATTTCCTCTGATTCCTCTTCTGAACAGGATTACTCCATGCTTCCCTGTGAGGATTCTGATGCTGAAGAATCCATTCCTTCAGCCTCTCCTCCTGAGTATTATTCTTTTGGGGAAACCCTGCATACTATGAGGGAGCATTTCCACTGGGAGAGCCAAGATTATTCTGAATCTAAGAAAAGGCTCAGACTTTCTGCTACTTCCTCAGCACAGACCCCTTGCTATTCCACCTCTTCTAGACATTGTAGATGTATTTTCAGAGTCCGGCCTGTCCCCTGACTCTCTACCCTCTGCACCTGCTAAGCCAGACAGATACTACAGGGTCCCGGATTCTCATAAATTCCTATATAAAAACCCTGCTGCTGACCCAGAAACTATATCTCAGGGTCCCAAAGGGGTTAAAGCTTCCACTGCAAAAAACTCTGTCCCCTCCGATAGGAATTCTAGGGCTCTAGACAGATGGGGAAAAAAGTCTACACTTCTGCTACCCTGCTTGTAAGGGCTTTAAATTGTCAGTTTCATATACTTAAATATCAGCAATATTTAATGTCACTGCTTAAACAGAAATTGTTGACAAATACTGAATGTTCAGAGAACAAGGGATTGCAGGATTTATTGCATGCAGCTGAACAAGTGGGAAAGCATACTTTGCAATGTGGATATGATTCTCTGGAGGCCTCTTGCAGGGCCGCTGTTACAGGTTCTGTTATTAGAAGGCATGCTTGGTTAAAGGAACAGAATCTGCCTGATCATGTTAAAGCAAAATTATTAGATGCACCATTACAGCACGATACTTTGTTTTGTACTGAAGCAGAAGAGGTGCTGAAAAAAATGGAGGATAAAGCAAAATCCATGCAGTCAAGGATTTCTTACAGGTACAGCCACCCATGTTTAGCAGGAACTGGCCTTCTAAAAATTGGTCCTTTCCAGTGTCAGACAGACCACAAAGGCAGATACAGGCGTCCCAGAGGCAGATCTCAGCCCCAAGGCTCATATAGGCCTAAACAGTGGGGTGCTCCTACCTCCAAAAGCAGAGAAGATTAATCACAGCCTTACAGGAAACAGACCCAATGACTTTACTCTACCAGATCCAAGCACTTTTCTTTTGACAGCCACCTTAGGGGAAAACTAGCACTTTTTTCATCAAATTGGCAAATGGTTACCCAAGACAAATGGGTCCTGAACATGGTGTCCCAAGGCTACAGGTTCCATTTTCACACTCTACCAAGGTCAAAAGGTATGCCAGACCTGCCACACAATCAATGTGTAGAGGCACAAAAACAAATTACAGCCCTCATGGACATGAGGGCAATTCAGCAAGTACCACAACAAGAGTAGGGGCAAGGATTTTAATTCAGACTTTTCCTAGTACCCAGAAAGGACAAAACCTTGAGACCAATACTGGACCTGTCTATACTCAATACGTTTCTGGAAGTTCCAAAATTCAAGATGTTGACTCTACAGCAGCTACTGCCCATGCTGGGCAAGAAGGCTTGGCTCGTAACTTTGGACCTAAGAGGCATACCTGCATGTCCCAATCAGACAATCTTGCGGAAGATACCTCAGATTCATAGCTGGCTCAATGCATTACCAGTTCTCTGCACTGTCCTTTGGCTTATCTACTGCGCCCAGGGTCTTCACAAAATGCCTGGCACCAGTAATTGCGTTTTGCAAACAAAAAGTAATTCAAATATATCCTTACTTAGACTGCCTAATTCAAGCAGAGAACAAAGACATTCTTCTAAAGCATCTGGCGTTTGTAAAACGATTAATTGGCCTAGGGTACACAGTAAACGAAAAGAAATCAAAACTAGTGCCCTCTCAAGAGGTAATATTCCTGGGTGCAAGCTTAAATATAACCGATGGCTTATCTCACGCCAGGCAAACAAAAGCAACTGACTACTTCAGGAAATTAGCAACAAAAACCCACTTATCTGCAAGGAAAATCCTGCAGGCTTTTGGTTTCATGGCATCCTGCATTCTGCTAATTCCATATGCCAGACTGCATATGAGGAAACTACAATGGTATCTAAAAAGTGTTTGGACTCTGATTGCCACAGCCTGGAGACAGTAGTTGCACTCATTCCCTGCCTGCAACAGGAGTTTCGATGGTGGGCAGAAGCCTGTCACCACAACAAGGATCTGCCATTCAGTTTACCCACAGCCAGACACTGACAACGGATGCATCAGATTATGCCTGGGGGGCCCATATGGCAGGAAAATGTATTCAGGGCACATGGCCTGCAAGCCAGATGCATCTTCACATCAATCAAAAAGAGATGCTAGCTGTTCAAAATGCCCTGACAGCTTTCAAGGACCTGCTTCACCCATAACCGTTACTAATAAAGACAGACAACACTACGGTCATGTGGTACATAAACAAGCGGGGAGGTACACATTCATACCCTGTCTGCAGACGAGCAATGACCTTATGGGACACAGCATTGGCTTTTCAAGTTCACATGCCAGCACAATTCCTGCCAGGAAAAACAAATACGCTGGTAGTCTAAGCAGAAACCTCCATGGATCCCCACGAATGGAAATTGGATCCACAAGTCTTCAGCATGATAAGAAAATGGGGATGCCCAGACATAGATCTATTTGCCTCCCCTCACAACTGTCAATTGCAGAGATTTTGCACAGGGATTTACCACAAGCAAGCATGGAAAGTGCTTTCCCCCCACTGCCTCTTTCCCAGGGTACTCCTAAAGGTCAGAAAAGAGAAGCCAAAAATGATACTGATAGCACCAGATTGGCCACGCCAGCACTGGTACCCAATCCTAAAGAGCTCGTCTCAAGGTCCAGCATGGATATTGCCTCAAACTTTTCACTTGCTGACCCAACAAAACAATCTGATCCTGCACAGCCAACTCAGGACCTTAAATCTGGCAGCATGGTGGATAATGTAGCCATTCAGAACACTCCTCTTTCAAAAGTTATGGATGTCATCTTGGAGGCCCAGTACCAGAAAATCTTATGCAGAAAAATGGAAGAGATTCTGTGCTTGGAACCAGGAACAAGGCATTGACACGTGTGTATCAAATATCCCTCAGATTTTACAATGCCTAACTGAGATGCTGAACAAAGGCCTTTTTTTCTCATCAATTGATTCATGCCTCTGCCATTTCAGCCCACTACAATACGGAACCACCTATCTTTTCTCTTCCTTTTAATAAGGCAGTATCTCAGAGGGGCCAAAAACATTAGGCCTCCAAGGAGAGCACCAATTCCGGCCTGGGACCTCAATTATGTTTTGGAAAAACTCACACTGCCTCCTTTCCAGCCAGCATCAACAGCAGTTATAAAATTCTTATCCTGGAAAACAGCTCTGCTCCTAGCAATTACCTATGCAAGGCGAGTCTGAGTTACAAGCACTAATGGCTGTGGAACTTTTCATCATTTTTCATCCAGACAGGGTTTCTCTGAGGACAAAACCCAACATTTATGTCTTAAGGTGGTGTCCAGTGTGGCCCTCAACCAAACCGTTCAGTTGCCTACCTTTTTTCCAAATCCACAGAACAAGGGTGAGAAAATTCTGCATTCTTTGGACATACACAGGCAGTTACGCTTCTACTTGGATAAAAGTAAAGTTTTCAGAAAGACTGAGCAACTTAGCCTTTCCTTGTGATCCTGCAGCATATGAGACAATCTCAAAACAGACCATTTCTAAATGGATAGGCCATTGCATCCGCTTCTGCTGTTTTCAACATGGCAAATCAGTGCCTAAGGGCATTAGGCCTCATTCCACCAGAGCAGCAGCCACTTCAGCAGCCTTCCTCAGAGGAGTACCAACCAAAGATATCTTAGAGGCTGCAACTTGGAGTTCAGTGCACACCTTCACAAAGCACTACCACTTGCCTCTTTAAGCCCAGAGCAGGCTTTGCCACTGCAGTTCTGCAGGGCCTCAAAGCCTCTCCTAATCCTGTTTAGCCCAGCCACCCATCCTCAGCTTTGGGATTCAACCCAAGAGTAATGACTGCAACAGTGAAACACTATGAGCATAGTACAGTAATGTACCTACCATAAATGTAGATGTTAGAGTGTATTCACTGTTGCAGTCCAGGTTACCCACCCTCCATCCCCCTTTTCTTTGCTGGGACTTATCTGCACTTCTCTATCCTATGCAACCTATTTGGTGTATTTGCTTGTAGAGGAAGAAAATGTTATTTTTGTGCATGCATTTTTATTGGCATATTTTTCAGCCTACCAATTTGGGGGCACCTGACATCCGGGGCAAGAAAAACTGAAGAAAATAGCGTCTGCTGCATCTTTTATACCCCTGGTGCACTGACGTCAGGGAAGAGGCGACAGCAACCGATGCCGGACCTAGACTTTGGGATTCTGGCCGACTGAGGGTAGCCTGCCGGCTGGATATCCCAAGAGTAATAACTGCAACAGTGAATACACTCTAACATCTATATTTATGGTAGGTACACAACTGTACTTTTGGAGTCCGTTATGTCACGAGACTCTCTTACTATAGAACCTACGGATGTCTCTACCTTGGATGGGTCCGGAGACACTGAGCTGGCACCGGCTTCACAGGAAGTACTTAGTTACCAATGTTTGACTCTGACGACTTTCGCGTCTTCAGTTCTGTCTAGAACTACCGAGTTTCTGAGACCAAGCGTATGTGCTACAACTAGAAAATCAAAGACCCAAGCACATGCACCTGCTCCCTTGCCACAACATCAAATGCTTAAAATGGCAGAAGATCTTATGTTGATTGTGGGAAGCCAGCCTTCCCTTGCTAAGAGGAAAGGAGACTAGTTCTCAGCAACCTTAGATTGAGAGTCCCACGACTCTGAGGCTTCTGATTATAAAAACATGCCCTTATCTGCTTATGAGGATTCAGATGCAGAGGAAATCCATTCCATCTGCCTCTCCTCCAGAGGACTTTTCTTTTGGTGAGACCCTACATACTTTTGAGAGCATTTCCATTGGGAATTTCAAGAATATCCTCAATCAAAAAAGAAGCTCAGAGAATTTCTTGATTTGCCACAACATAGGCCTTTAGCAATACCCCCAGTCCTGGATGATGTTGATGCCTTTATGGAATCAAGTTTAACTCTTGATACTTTACCCCCTGCTCCAAGGAAACCAGACAGGTACTAGAGAGACCTGATTCTCAAATTCCTTTTTAAAAATCCTACTGCTGACCCAGAGGTAATCTCCCCAGGGGGCTAAAGGTATCAAAGCAACTACAGCTAAGAATCTCACCCCTTCAGACTGGAATTCCAGAGCTTTGGACTGATTGGGTAAGAAAGTATATACCTTTGCAACTCTTGCCATTAAGGCTTTTTAAAAACCCTGCTGCTGATCCAGAAATTATTTCTCAAGGCCCCAAGGGTGTTAAGGCTACTATTGCTAAAAACCCTTTTCCTTCTGATAGTCTAGGGCCTTGGACAGGTTGGGTAAAAAAGTCTATACCTCTGCAACACTTGCCATTAGATCTGTGAATTGCCTTTTTCACATGCTTAAGTATCAGCAACATACTTTGGAGACTAAGAATTAACTTGGGGATATGCCTTCCATGTCTGAGAACAAAGATTTACAAGACTTACTGAATTCTGTCACTAGTTAATAAGCATTCATTACATTGTGGTTTCAACACTTTGGAGGCTTCCTGCAGAGCAGTAGCCACTGGTTCTGTTATTAGAAGGCAAGTCTGGCTCTGGGAGCAGCCCCTTTCTGAACCTGTTAAATCTAAATTGCCGGATGTTCTTTTGCACAAGGACAATCTTTGGTAATAAGGCTGAGGAATTACTGAAGAAGTTTGAGGATAAGGCAAAATCTATGCAAGCTGTAAAGGATTTCTTGCAGGTTCAGCCTTCTCGGTTCAGTAGGCATTACCCTTCCAAGAATTGGTCTTTCCCTGATTCTGGCAAGCAGGGTCACTCTAGGCCTTGTGGTTTCAGATCTTCCAGAGGACAGGCTTCCGCCCCTCAAAGGGCTAAACAATGACATTCTTCTGTGGCTAAATCATGGAGTTCTAAGCTAGCTTCCCAAAGCAAGCATTCTCAATGACTCCAGCCGCTTTGTGCCTACATCTACGGGCCCTGGGTTCCCTTTGGGGGGGGGGGTAGCCATGTTCGCAGAGGTATGGCCTACCATCACAGATGACAAATGGGTGCTCAGTATTGTAAACCAAGGTTTCAAGTTTTATTTTCACACCTTCCCTGTTCTGAAAGGGTACCCAGACATACCCAGAACTCTCAGAATGGGTAGAAAGTCACATTTCTTCTCTACTGACCATGGGGGCTATAGAGCCAGTTCCTGCAAATCAGGCAGGCCTAGGTTTATTTAAGACTTTTTCTGGTACCCAAAAAAGGGGGGCACCTGGTGCCCTATTCTGGATCTGTATATTCTCAACATTTTTCTGGTGATTCCCAAGTTCATGATGCTCACTCTTCAACAGTTGCTACCCATGCTGGGCAAGGATTCATGGCTGTTCACTTTGGATGTCAGGGAGGCTTATCTGTACATTCCAATAAGGGAAAGTTGCAGGCAGTTCCTTCGCCTCAGGGCTGGGGAGCAACACTTTCAATTCTCTGCACTGCCCTTTGGCTTATCTACTGCTCCCAGAGTTTTTACGAAGTGCCTGGCTCCGGCCATTGCTTTTTGCAGGCTGAGAAACATCCAAATTTATTCTTATCTGGACGACTCTCTCATTTAAGCAAACTCCCCAGAATAACTAGAAAAGGATTTGGAGTTCATGAAGAACATTCTCACCTCTTTGGGTTACACTGAACGAAAAGAAGTCAAAGTTGATTCTTACAAAAGAGATTGTTTTCCAGGGAGTGAGTCTGAATACAGCTAGCCAGATGGTATTCCTCCCTCAAGAGAAGCAAGCATATCTTTCGGTTTACTTCAAGAATTTGGCAAGCATGACCCAGCTCTCTGCAAGGCAATTCCTTCAAGCACTGGGGTTCATGGCTTCATGTATTCTGATGATCCCTTATGCAAGGCTGCATATGAGAACTTCAGTGGTGCCTCAAGAATCTTTGGTGTCAACACACAGGACTTAGACTTGATTCTTCCCTTAATTCCTTGTCTATAAATGTAGTTCCTCTGGTGGGCGACAGCAGCCTGTTCTCAGAACAAGGGTCTGTCTTTCTGCCCACCACCTGCCAGCCAGACTCTCACCACAGGTGCCTCAGATTATGCATGGGGGGGGGGGCTCATCTGGAAGACGGGCATTCAGGGGGCTTGGTGCACCCAACAGATTCACCTGCACTTAAACTTAAAGGAATTGATGGCAGTGCAGCAGGCCTTGCTGGCTTTCAAGGGCCTACTCTACCCTGGGACTCTGATCAGGACAGACAATACCACAGTCGTGGTAATTCAACAGGCAGGGAGGGACTTGCTCTTATCCCTTGTGCAGACCATGCATGAGACTATGTTCCTTTGCAGCTTCCATGGGCATACATCTAATAGCCCAGTATCTTCCAGGGAGGCTAAATTCCTTGGTGGATCAATTGAGCAGGCATGTTCTGGATCCTCATGAGTGGCAACTTGAAGTCATTCTCCATTGCATCACTCAGCATTGGGGCACTCCACAAGTCTATCTTCTCCTCTCACCATTCATCTCCTTCCAACCTTCTGCACCATGGAGTTTCACAACAAAGCTTGGGGAGTGGACGCGCTGTCCTTCCCATGAACACAACTCTCAATTTATGGACTCTGTCCTCTGCTTTTTCCTAGAGTGTTGATAAAGATAAGGGACGAAAAATCCAAGGCTATTCTTAAAGCACCAGATTGGCCCAGGCAGCATTAGTATCCCCTTCTTTGCAGCCTTTCCCATGCTCAGCCTTGGCATTTTCCCCTGGTATCAGATCTGTTGGTTCAGGAAGGGGGAAAGTTTCTTCATCCTTATCTTCAAACTCTGCATTTAACTGCCTGGTTAATTCTTTAAATCTTTCCCAACAGGTGGTGGAAGTTCTTCGAGGCCAGGAGGCCTAGTACCAGTAAATCCTATGCAGAAAAATAGAGATTTTGCTCTTGGATGCAGGCTAAAGGAGAATACTCTTCTCGTCCTTCTCTTTCCCTCATTCTTGATTACCTAGCAGGCTTACTTAATGGTGGACTTTCCTTTTCTTCAATCAAAATTCATGCTTCAGCAATATCTGCTCATTGCTCTTTTGAGCAACCCATTTTTCTCACCCCTTAATGAAGCAGTTCCTGAGGGGAGCTAGCAATCTTAGATCTCCCAGAAAAGCTCCTACTCCTGCTTGGGATCTAAATTTTGTCCTGGAAAAGCTTACTCTAACTCCCTTTGAGCAAGCTGCCTCTACAGATTTGAAGTTTCTCTCCTGGAAGGCTGCTTTTCGTTTGGCTATTACTTCGGCCAGAAGAGTTTCTGGGCTACAAGCCTTAATGGCAGTAGAAACTTTCTTTATCTTTCATTCCGATCGGGTTTCTCAGAGAACTAAACCCCTCCTTTATGCCCAAGGTGGTTTCCAGTTTGACCTTTAACCAGTTTATTCAACTGCCTAACTTTTTCAATGATCCCCAGAATAAAGGGGAAAGGATTCTGCACTCCCTTGATGTGCAGAGACAGCGGAATGTTTATTTAAACAGGACTAACTCATTTCGAAAATCTGAACAGTTGGTTAGTTTTGCTCATATGGCTCAAGGTAAAGCTATTTCAAAACAAACCATCTCCAAATGGATTGCTCATTGTATACACTTTTGTTTCCTGCAACATGGTGAAGTTTCCCCTCTGTCTTAGGACCCACTCTAGTAGAGCAGCCGCTACCTCTGCACCTTTTCTGAGAGGTGTGTCTACTAAGGACATTCTAGACACAGCTACTTGGTCTTCTGTCCATACTTTCACAAAGCATTGCAATCTACCTTTGTTTTCTAAATCCAGGGCTGGTTTTGCCTCTGCAGTTTTGCAGAGCCTTCTTACCAACCCTTAATCTGTGATTCATTCTCCCCCCTTTTGTCCTTTTCCTGGGCTTTGGGAATCGACCCATATGTTAGGACTACAACAGTGAAACACGAAGAACATAGTACAGTTGTGTAAACTCCATAAATGTAGATGTTCGAGTGTATTCATTGTTGCAGTCCTGGTTTCCCATCCTCCATTCCCTCTCTTTTCCTTAGGCACAGACTACTATTTTTATTTTTTGGATGGCATGTTTCTTGGGTGTTTCCTTCCTGGCTTAACCTTCTTTTGGGGGCTCCTGACAGTTAAGGCAAGAAAAACTGAGGAAATGGCGTCGGCTGCCTTCCTTTATACCCAACGTTCTGACTTCAGTTTTACAACCAGTGGCAGCCGACTTCCTATACCAAGGACTCTGGTATTTGGGCTGGATGAGGGCTAACGGGAGTCAGATAACCTATATGCTAGGACTGCAACAGTGAATTCACTCTTAACATTTACATTTATAGGAAGTGTATACAACTGTACTTTTCTCCACTTCCAGGGAAGTAAATATTGTGGGAAGAAATAGCCAGGGAATTATGACTAGGTTTCTACAGGTCCTAGGGCTGATAGCCTAGTACCAACCTATAAACTTCCGTTAATCGCCAGGCAGGATGACCTCACCTGTTCGTGACATTATTCTGGCCTCTCATAAAACCACCAAAAGACCTATATCTGGATAAATGGAAAAGCTTCTCTATTTGGTCAAAAAGATGCTAGATCCATATTCTGCTCCAGTCACAGCAGATTTACGATACCCAAGTTTTTCGAAGATGGGGCCGCAGCTTCTACCATACGAGTATGTCTAGCAGCTTATTTTAAACTATCATAATGGATTGGATGGTTCTCCCCTCATCTCGCTTTATGTAAAACTTTTCTCAAAGGAGTTTCTCACATTAAGCCTCCAATTAGACAACCTATAGAGCCATGGAACCTCACATTAGTTCTGCAGTCTGTAACTCAACTTCTGTTTGAGCCCGCAGCGAAGTGTGACCTCAGATTCTTGTGGAAATCCCTCTTCCTTGTCATCACGTCAGCCAGACGAATTTCTGAACTTCAGGCGTTATGCAGCAAAAAAGACCCTATCTATTCTTCCACAAGGACAAATCCATCTTTCCTCCCCAAAGTTCTCTGAATTTTCCATCAGTCAGACTATTGATTTACCAGTATTTTTCCCGAATTTTTCTAATAAAGGGGAATACTTTCTACATTCCTTGGATGTGCACAGACAATTAAGATTCTATTTGGACAGTACCAAAACAATTCATAAAACTGACCAATTTTTCATTTCCTTCTCTTGGCCTAGAATGTGAAATTCGTCTTCAAGGTCACTTTATCAAAATAGCTAGGGAATGCATATGCTTTACTTATTTGCAAAAGAACCTATGCCACAGAATATTAAAGCCCATTCTACTAGATCTATGGCAACATCTGTAGCCTTCCATTCCAGGGCTTCTGTGGATGATATCTGTGCAGTAGCCCCTTGGGCTAAACCCCACACTTTAATCAGTCATTGCAAACTGGATGTGGTCTCCAGAGGGAGATCTGCCTTCGGCACATTGGTACTCAGGAACGTTCTTCCATAAGGGCTGCCCAAGAATCACAAGGTAGCTGGGCATTATTTCCCATCAGTGATGAATGGAAAGAAGATTAATATCAGATAAAGAAGTTATGTCTTGCCATAACATTCAGTCTGTGTTGTTGATCTTCTTTCATTCATCACTTCCCACCCTTCCCCCGCCAAAGGTACAAGTGGTGTCTTAAGGGCATTTGCCCAGAATTGGCCTCTGCTTTACTTGTATAACAAGGGCAACCTCGATCTGAGGTAACTGGGAGAAGGGCGTTGTGGGTAGAAACTTGGCTCAAGAGTTTTTGGCTGGCACAAGCTTTGTATTAGGCCGAGACTGTTCCATCAGTGATGAAAGAAAGATGGTCAGCAACACAGAATGAAACATATGGTAAGACATAACTTCTTTTTTTAGATCCCTGTACCTGTAGCCATTTTCCATTCTATCATTTCATTTTCATTTCCACATAGATTCTGTCTGGGATTTCCAACTCACTAAGTGTTAGCATTGCCCTACATGAAGTCGTCACTTTGCCTAAGCAGTTATTTATTAGGGATAGCCAGTTTGCTAGAAACTGGCTGACAAAATGTACTCTTCTGGGTACTTGGAGATAAGAGTGTTGGTAGTGCCACGTTCGTACGCTCATTGAACCAGTTGCATTTTCCGAGCAATAATACCTAGGAAAACTGTCTGGCATTAGGTCTGTAAATAAAAAGAAGAAAAAATAGGACCAGGGGGAAAACAATATGAGCAAAATCGGGGACATTATATAATATTATAGGCAGTCAGAGGTATGTTTGTGCAGTTTGGGTAGCAAATTTCTGACGGACGTGTACCATACAGTCAATTTACACGTACACATCAGCCGGCGGGGGGGTGTTATGTAAACATCTGAAGAGCAGACCTGCAGTGTTAAGTCTCAGCAGCAAGACTTTGTTTTAACCAACTCACGCAGACATTGTGAAATGCTGAGCCCATCTTAAAGGCGTGGGATATTGTGTGTGGGGGATGCATGATAACCGCATTGTCAAAAAGTAAAAAAAAAAAATCGTGATTAGAAGGGGCCACTTGGGAATTTGTGGCACCCTGTTTTAGCCTATAAGGAAAATTCCAAAGAATTCAGCACAGTTGAGAGGTATGCAGAGAGGATTTGCATTATCAGGGCTTTCAGGAACCCCCTTTCGATAAGCCTGCCAGCACTCCCAGACTGGCTCTGGAGGCATTTGGGGTGCATTTTAGCTTTGCACCCTGAAGCCTGCACCCAATTCACCCAAAACAGTTTGGTGATGAGCGTGATATACAGAGGCTATTTTATTCCCTTTTCCTTTCCCCTTTGCAATCCAAAACCCTTCCCGACATGCCACCTGGTCAGAGGAAGGTAGGCAGCACAGGTCAGAGGAAGGTAGGCAGCACAGGAAATTCAACAACTTTTGAAAGAGTCATCCATAAGGTCTCAGCCGAACAGCGAGGATTCAGAAAAGACTTCTGCCTTTTTTAGTGGTGAAAGACAAGGGGACCCAAGAGCAAGTCTAGATCTCGGCAAGCTTGAGTATGTCAAGAAGGTGAGGTTCTCAATAGTTATGGTTCAGTCCATTCTGCCTCTGTTGCACAAGGATAACTGAATGTGCTCAACAGATCTCAAGGACGCATGCTATCACATCAGAATAGACAGTTGCACAAGGAGATATCTGCATTTCTGGCTGGGAGCCAGTCACTACCGGTTCAAAGCACTGCTTTTGGTCTCACAACAGCCCCCTGGGTGTTCAAACACATGGCAGTGGTAGCCGCTTGCCTGAGGCTCAAAGGATTCCAAGTATTTCCATATTTGGAGGCTTGGCTCCTAACCGTCCCCACAAAGCATCAACTAATCTAAGCCAGGGATGACTCCAGTTAGCTGCCACACTGGGCATCACTATAAACAAGAAACAGTCCAACCTCTGTTTGGTGTAGAATTGGGAGTTCATAGACACTCAGCTGAACATAAGGGATTGGATAGCTTCTCTTCCCCCCACATTGAGTGACCTTTCTGTAGAATCTGGTACAACAAGCTCCTTGTACTCCAGTCCCCAATAGCTTGAATGATTCTGCAGGTTCTGGGGTCTGTCTGCAGCCATCCTATTAGTTCCCCTAGCAGAATTTTTTATGCTGGTGCTACATTGATTTCGAGCCAATCATTGGTCTGTCCCATCTCTTCTTTTGGTGACTTCCATTTGCAGGTGTCATCTCAATTGGTGTGCTCGGTCGGACAATGTTCTCCTCAGCAGACCTTTTTTGAACAATCTCCCATTAGGCACCGTGACCATGGATGCCTCTCAGTTTGGGTGGGGGCATTACAATGGGAAGATGGTCCAAGGCACGTGGTCGCCCCACAAGACTAAGTTGCATATCAGCATCCTGGAGATGAGGCGGTGGTCCTGACGTTGCAAGCCTTTCAGGACATCCATCCTCTTGGGACTATTGCAGTACATTCCAACATCATGTCAGTTGTTTGGTACATTAACCGGCAGGTAGGAACCCACTTTTGCTCCCTATGCAGGAAGGCAATGAGGTGTAGGAATGGGCGATCTTTTCAGATGGTCTTCAGTTGCAACATACATTCCGGGGA
This sequence comes from Protopterus annectens, assembly GCF_019279795.1. Lineage (NCBI taxonomy): Eukaryota > Metazoa > Chordata > Ceratodontiformes > Protopteridae > Protopterus > Protopterus annectens. Next base: position 648,713,096 of record NC_056748.1, read on the forward strand.
AAACCAGTGATTTGGTGGACAGAGTCAGCAGGTCTTTTCTGATCCCACACTAGTGGTCCCTCAGTCAGTAGTGAGCATGATCTTTAGCAGTTGGGATCAACCTTGCTGTGACCTCTTTCCTTCCCCCTCAAGTGCAGCAAGTTGCTTGCTTTGATCCCCCCTCTGTGGGAGTCTACAAGGGATGCTCTAGTCCATGATTGGCCCCCTGGCTCTCCTGTATGCTTATCCTCCTCTCTCGCTCCCTCTCATTCACAAGTTTCTTCAGTAGGCAAGCAGATTGAAGAGCTCAGTCATCCTCCTTGCCCCTTTCTGGCACCACCAAGTGTGGTTTCCCTCTTTGGCCTCATCTGAGGCATCTTCCTTGGATATTGGAGCCCACTCTGGATCTTCTCTTACCCCTGAGACGTCCAACACCCAAACCTTCAAACCCTGAAATTGACAGCATGGTTTCTCCATTTCTGACCTTAGACAGTCCAGGCTTCAGTCCCTGGTTCGGAAAATTTTTAGCTTCTCAAAAGGATTCCATGAAGTCTAAAACAGCAAGTGGAAGAGATTTGTTATTTGGGCTATGAATAGGAACATTGACCCTTTTTCAGCACCAGTGTCAGATCTGCTGCTATTTCTCAGTACTATTTTTTTCATGATGGTGCTAGTTTTTCCATCATTTAAATTAGTTAGCTGTTTCTAATTTTCATAATGCTTATTCATTGTTCATGTATCGACTGTGTAAATCCTTCATGAAGGGTATCTTCTTACTAACACCCTCCTGTTGGGGATCCTCCCCCCTCCTTGGGATATTACTTTAGTACTACAGGCTATGACAGAGCCCTTTTGAACCTGTGGCTACTTGTGATAAGTTGCTGTTTGGAAAACAGCCAACTTGGTGGCAGTTACTTCTGCCAAGAGTACTTCTGAGCTTCAGGCTCAGTCTTCTAAGTGCCCTTATATCTTATTCCATAAAGATTGTAACTTTACATACTAACCCATCCTTTATGCCTGAGGTAGCTACAGAAAGCAGTATCGATCAGTCCATTCAACTCCCAGTATTTTTCCCAATTTTTCTAACAAATGGAAGTATGTTCTCCACCTCTTATACGTTCACAGACAGCTCCATTTTTTCTACACAGAACTAAACAGCACAGAAAGTCTGATCAGCTTTTTATCCCATTAGACTTGGTCAAGCGGTATCAAAAATTTACCTTAGTAAAATGGATCTCAAATTGAAACTCCTTTATTTATCCTTCTAGAGAATTATAATTACCTAAACCACCTAAGGCACATTCTACCAGAGTTATGGCTACTTCTCAGCCTTTTATGCTAGAACATCTATTGATGACATTTGTGCAGCAGCCACTTGGTCTAATAATCATACATTTGTGTCTCACTACAAGTTGGATGTCATTTCTAGGAGCAGGGCTTCTTTAGGGTCTATGGTGCTCCAGCATGCTCTTCCATGAGGGCCATCCAAGGTTCTCGTATCTGATGAGTCTGTCCCTGTCATGAGGGTGAATGAAAGATGCAACAGATTAAAATGTTAAGTCTTACTATGACTTGGCATCTGTTGTCTTCCTTCCTTCATTCATCCTTACTTTCCCACCCAACCATCCCTTTGCCCATTCTTCTCGAACTGGATGACTTCACGACTCGTGTCTTATGTCTGAGCCTCTTCTGTTTTTTGATGTCTGGATTTGGCAAACTCTGAGATAGTTGGGTGGACACAGGGCATTGTTGGGTATGAGGTAAGAGTTTGAGAGTCTGATCAGTCTGTGGAAGTGGCTGAGCCGGGTCAGATTCAAGACCGTCATGAGGATGAAGGAAGACAACACAGGTGCCAAGTTATGGTAAGACACAGCTTTGTATTTTCAGAGCTGTCCTTTCCACTGTGTGCCTCTGTGCTGAACAGCTAGTCTCAGACCTCTGGCTTCTTTCCTTGGCATGTGACTTTAGCTCATAACCTGGTAGGGGCTTGATTCCCGATGACCTCTACCTTTGAGATAGTTTCCACCTCCATGGACAAGACCTCCTTGGCCCCCTTGGGTCCACCCATTTCTCAGCTGTCTACTTGGGCTCCTGAGTATCTTCATCCTGTCCCATCGAGACAGTAGGTCCAGTCGCACCTAGAGAAAGCCTCAATTCAGGACTCTGCTGGCTCTTCTGTATTTCCAGGAACCTCCCACCGGCGAACTCCTTTGGAAGCATGTGTGTAAAAGGAGGCACTTTCCCACACAAGTCTTTAACCAAAGACACTAAATTTGAAGGGGAGGGGTCCCCCAGATCATCCCTTGAGGGTGTATGTTTTCCATGAAATCCTCCCACGTTTAAGACAGGTCTATGGTCTTCTGACCCCCACCACCAGTTCCCAAGAGTCAGCAGTGTTTCTTGAGGCTTTGAGCTGGCTAGGCTATATTCTGGGTGCCCCCCACAGATGAAATGGTGGACTCAATTTCCCACTAAGCTTTGACAGATTTGGATATCAGTGTCTCCCGAAGAGGCTAGATAACTACTTGGTTTCATCAAAGGATAAGACTCATGGGAGCAAGTGTCCCTCAACAGATGCTTTGGTAGCGGCCACCAAGAAAGAACCCCCAGAACAGAGTTTCGTCCATCCCCTAAACAGAGTCCAGGGAGCTTGACAGATTTGGGAAATGTGTTTACACTACAGCAACTTTTGCCCTCTGGTCATTGAACTGTTTGGCATATGTTAAGAGATTTCAGAGGGAATTGATCAAGGAGTTTTCCAGTACCTTCTCTGACTCCATATATGCAGACAACAAGACTGGCCACCCTCCAGTCCCTGTCTAATGCCTCCATGAGTCTGGTTCCTCATGCCTCAGAGGGTTCTTCAGAAGATGCAGGTTCAGGAGTAGCTGTAAGAAGGCATGCCTGGATGTGGACCCATTTGAGATGTCATTAATCAATGCTCCCTTTGCTTTGGATCCACCTTGTTTGGCCCTACGATAAAAGAACATTTTCTCCAGGCGCAGACAGTATTTTAAGACGTTATCTGCTGTAGGGATATGTTTCTCTAACCCTCAGAGGACTTTTTCCTGGAACCAGAGATGGGTAGAAAGGTGTGGTTCCATAAGACCCAAGGGTCTTCCCAGGACTTCTAGGAAGAAAAATTCCCCCACACATCCTAGTGGAAAGACATATCCCCATGGCAGAGGTGGCTAGCAACACTAGGGCTTGGGAGGTTCTTTTTCTGAGAAGCCCTTTCAGTGCCTCTGAAAAGGCTGCACAACTGCTGCAGTCTGGAGGTGGTCATTGGGGTGGGGTGCTTATCTCTGAACCCATAAGCCTGGACAGCCATTACCAAAGATGCCTGGGTGCACAGAATAATATCCAGAGGTTATTGCATACCATTTTTCCTTCTACTTCCAAAGTGGACCAAAGGAATTCCCAACGTTTCATCCAGTCAGAGGAACGCAGCAGACATAGAAATAGAAAAAGTGCTGGGGAAAGTCATCCAAGCAGTCCCCCCAGAGTAACAAGGATCTGGAATTAATTTGAGATTCTTTAGTGCCCAAAAAGACAAGTGATCTAAGACCAGTTTTGGATCTCGGCAATCTGAATCAATTTGTCAAAGGCTCTGTTCCAGATGGTCCTGGTGTACAATCCATTATACCACTGTCGTAGAAGGACAATGGAATATGCTCTTATAGATGTCTTGGATGTGTACTGTCCTATCAAAATACACAGGTGTTCCAGGAGATGCATTCAACTTTTGGCTAAGAGCAATCACTAGCCTTTTAGAGCCATGACCTTTGGTCTTACCACAGCACCTAGTGCGTTCAAATACATGGTAGTGGTCACAGCTCACGACACTGGGGATTTCTGGTGTTTCCTTACCTGGACAATTGGCTTTTCCGCCTTCACCAAGCCTCTGCTGATTCAGGCTAGGAATTTTTTTACTCCATTGTTTTCGACTAGGAATCACAGTGAAACTATACCAAGTTTCAGCTCTTGTCTACTCGTGCCTAGAAATTCATTTGTGCTTTTCTGGATACAGTGACAGATTTCTTAATTTCTGTGTGGCAAGCTTACGATCTACGATCTACAGTAGCGGAGTATAGTGCACACTATCTTCCTTACCCTACAGCCAGGCTGGTATTAAAGCTTCTCTAATCTATGGCAGCTTCAATAGTACTGATACCTTTAGAAAGATTTCACATGAGGTTACTGCAATGGGCCCTTGCAGTACAGTTGTCAACAGGATGCTGCCCTCTGCAACTATTCAGATTGCCGATATTTGCAGACAACACAGTCTGGTGTATTTATGCAGGAGTTGTTTCTCTGGACCACCCTTTTCCCACGCCCAAGGCTGAAGTGATAATGGATCCTCCCAACTATGGTGGTGGTGTAAATTTGAAAGGATGGTCCAATGCACATCTCAAGAGGTCAGTTTTCACATGAATGTTCTTGAAATGACACTCCACGTTCCTAAGCACCCTGGACAATATTAGGGTCCATCCTAACGCACTTATACTGGGTGACTTCAACTATCCCTCCATTAACTGGAAAAACTACTAGTGTACCAAAACACTTGCCTAACATTTCCTGGAATTCATTAATTCCAATGCCCTGGACCAGCTCGTTCTTACCCCAACTAGAGGAGTAACATCCTTGACCTGGTCATTACTAACATGGGCGACAGTTGCTCTATACCAGTAGTCAACTCCTCTCTGGTTAGATCTGACCACAAATTAATCACCTTGGAAATCCACATACCCCCACCCCCTGCAAAGGTAACCACCATGAAAAACTTCTCTAAAGCTAACTTTGGGCTCCTAAAAACAGAGGTGGTTAACTTCACGGCACCCATGCAAACGGAGAATAGTTGCATGACTGCCGAATCATACGCCAAGATACTGTACGAACAGGTACACAAATGCATTGATCTCGCCATACCCAATAGAACCAAGACGCTCTCCTTCAAAGAAAGGAAGCCAATTTGGTGGTTCCCTGCCATAAGCAAACTCTACAACAGAAGGATGGAATTGATGCGGAATAAGGTGAAGTCCCAAGACTGGAAAAACTCCCTTATCAGCCTCAACAAAAACCTGAGATCCCTTATTAAATCCTCTAAAGCTAGCTATGAAAACAGAATTACAGCAGGTAGTAAAGACAACCGCAAAGCCTTCTATAGTTTTGTAAAGAATCTCCGCAGCAATACCCAGATTTGCTCTGAGCTGTTGCACAATGGTACTTCCTATACCGAGCCAGCAGATATTGCTAATATGCTGGCTGACTAATTCAGTGCCAGCTTTACCTACCCCCCCACAAAGGACCAATCACAATACCAGTAAATTGCCAGGCACCCAGTATTACTGCTCCACAACTGTCCAAGGCCAAGAATACAGCTTCTATGGGACCTGACAATGCCCCTTGCTGTGTTCTACATGAACTACCAAGTGAACTGGCACCTCACTTGTGTGTTCTGTTCAATCGCAGCCTCACCTCAGGCTTTGTCCTTCCCGAATGGCACACTGCTATTATAATCCCTGTCCACAAAGGAGGAGCGACTACAGACCCTGGGAACTATTGCCCGATTAGCCTGACAAGTCTGATATGCAAAGCTATGGAACACATCATCATGGACCTAATAAACAAGGATATAGGGAATCACCAAACTCTGGGTCCCACACAGTTAACTTTTTTGTCAAGGGTAGCTCATGTCTGCTCAACTTGGCTGACTTCTTTGAGTCAGTCACCAGGCTGTGGATGAAGGCAAGGTAGTTCATACAGCCTACCTTGATCTGGCCCAGGCCTTTAATACCATTCCCCACTCTGGAATCATAGTTAAACTCACTAAGTTGGGGATCAACCCCTATATCACTAGGTGGGTTGCAAACTGGCTCACAGAACCTACTGTGTGAAAGTAGATAACTCCAGTTAGACTGCTGACCAGTCACCAGTGGAGTCCCACAGGGATCAGTCCTGGGTCCTCTCCTATTTGGTATCTACTTAGACCAACATAAAGGGACTCTGGCTGACAAAGTTCGCAGGCGATTGTAAGTTGGGAAACATTAACTCCCCAAGTGATGTTGATATCCTGCAGAAAGGCCTCACTGAGACCAACAACTGGTGTCAAAACCATGGCCTTAAGCTCAGTGCCAAAAAATTGTGTAGTCGCCTCACTGGGAAAAACCTGGTTCCCATGAATTGCCACATTGATGGTAATCCACTGAACACAGAAGGTGATGTAAGAGACCTCATCCTCTCTTTTGACCAACACATTGCCACTGTGGTCAAAGTCCTTCTATGTGACGCATCTCATTACTAAGGGTTTTGCATCCAGGAAGAAAGAGGTCATTGTCTCGCTCTACTCCTCCCTCATTAGGCCAATCCTCAAGTACAATGCCCCATTTGGAGTGTACCTCACTAGACACCTGCAGCAACTGGAGAGGCCGCAAAAGTACCTCACAAAGAGGATCCTAGGCCTTATTTTGTATGGACAGACTAAAAAAAAACCTGCAACTATTCTGTGTCATATCGCCTACTCAGAGGCGATCTCTGCTAGACTTACAAACCCTTGTCTGATCAGCTCTGTTAGAAATGCTACATCTAAAGAAATCCCAATCTCTCTGCACCACATGCTCCAGAGACCTCAACTTCATTACCACAATCAACAGAATATGCTGGAGGGACAGGTTCATAACCCAGAGACTGCCTATGCTATGGAATAGACTTCCCATACAGTTCAAACGGAGCACCTCACTGGCCCTCTTCAAGAGAAATCTTAATGAGTGGATGGTAAAAAAAAAAAAAAAAAAAAAAAAAATCACCTGGGGATCACTCCAACGGCTCTGTTTGACAGAGGCACTGGGAGCTAAGGTAGGATGGCACAATGCCAAGTTAATCCCATGGACTAGGTTTGTAAAGGCTCCAGGGCCATTATGCTAGTACGCACCTATGAGAGCAGTCCTGTTGATGCAGGTGTTTCAAGATGGATTCCTTTTAGGGATGGTGGTTCAGGTTGACACATCTGTTGTCTGGTACATCAACAAACAGGGGAACCCAGTCCTACTCCCGTATGTCGAGAGGCAATGAATGTGGCAATGGGCAATTTTCCCCAGAATGTGTTGCAAATGGTCTGGAAAGTCCAATGTTCTGCCAGTCAGACTGAGAAGGTCCATCGTCCTCACAAGTGGTCTGTTAGTGGAGGAAGTGACTTTTTTTTTTCCAATGGGGCAAGGTGTAGTATTCATTGTGCCATTCTGGCCTCAGCAAGTGTGGGTGTTCATGTTTCACTGTTGCAGTCATTACATTTGGGTTATCTGCTTGCAGGTAGGCCTTATTCGGCCTGATTATCAAAGTATTGGGTCCTGCGTCAGTTGCTGTCTCGACTTCCATGACATCAGGTAGTCAGGGGGTATAAAGCATGCAGCCAATGCCATTACATCAGTCTTGCTTGCCGTGTGGTGCCCGAAGCAGCAGCAGTTCAAGTGCCAGTCAGCCGACTCCTGAAATTTTCATTTTCGAGTTTTAGATCCTAAGTCTTCAAAAAAGCTAAGTACCCCGTTGGGGATCCTTTTTAATTGCTCTAAACTGATGTCAGTAAAAGTTAACAATTGTATGTCTTGTGGAAAGCAAATACCTCAAAGATTTTCATTCATACTGCATTCCTTGTTTAGGCCCAGACCACGCCGTCCCTTACTGTCAGTTTTGTGCCTTGTTCAATCCTCAAACTATTCGTAGTCTGTTCATTTTCGCATTTAACTGTTTTGGTACTTGGTTCAATTATCCAGAAATGGCTTTGGTAAGCCGTCCGCTACCGACATTCTGAAAATAACGTTAAGATGAAGACAGAGACAGACTGCATAGGTCCATAGCTGCCGACGACGCTTCCGTTAAGCTAGTCGCCAGTTCACCGGTACTCATGCGCTTTTGCGGCCCCTGATACCCACTACATCAGATTTGCAGGCCTCTACTGAGACCCATTTGGAGACTGGTATGCTGCGAGATGCTTCTTAGACTATGGAATCTGCGGATGTCTAGCTTAGATGGGTCCGGAGCCGCTGTGCAGTCACTGGCTTTTGAGGGTGTATTCTGGCCTACTGGCTTGCATATCAAACCAACACCATCTTCTTCAAGGCCTAAAACTCTATCCACGCCTAGAAAACTGGCCCCCAGACTACATGGTCAGGCCCCTATCCCTAAAAAAAAAAAAGAATGGCTGAAAACCTTATTACTCTAATCAGGGGAAGCCACCCTTCTCTCTGAGACCTAGAACTGATTTTCCTTCCGATTCTTCTGATCAGGATTCTGAAATTTGTTTCTTCTGATGACTAGGATTTGCCCTTATCTACCTATGAGGATCCTGATGCAGAGGACTCCATTCCCTCTGCTTCCCGTCCAGAGGATTTCTCTTTTGGTGAAACTTTGCATACTCTTAGGGAGCATTTCTGCTGGGAAGGCCAGGATTAATCTGACTCCAAAAAGAGTCTTAGGGAATTCTTACTCCTACCTCAACACAGGCCTTTAGCTATCCCTCCTGTACTGGACATTGTAGATGATGCCTTGTTGGAATCTAGCCTGGCCCCAGACACTTTACCTCCGGCTCCCAGGGCACCTAACTGGTATTAGAGTACCTGACTCTCGCAAGTTCCTCTTTACAAATTCTGCTGCGGATCCAGAGACCATTTCACAGGGACACAAAGGCATTAAGGCTACTACTGCCAAAAACCCTACCCCCTCAGAAAGATTCCAAGGCCCTGGACAAATGAGGTAAGAAGGTATACAACTCTGCTACTTTGGCCATTAGGGCCTTAAACTGCCAGTTTCATATGTTAAAGTATCAGCAGCATATTATTGGATTAATTGAACAGAAAATGATGTTGATTCCTGACTGTGCTGAAAATAAACAATTACAGGATTTAATGCATTCTGCTGAACAAGTTGGTAAACATACTTTGCAATGTGGTTTTGATTTCTTAGAGGCATGTTGTAGGGCTGCTGTCACTGGGTCGGCACTTAGAAGGCATGCTTGGCTTAAGGAGCAAACTTTGCCAGCTCACGTTAAAGCTAAATTACTGGATGCTCTCTTAAACCAAGACCCTCTGGCAACAAAGCAGAAGTAGTACTTAAAAAGATGGAGGAAAAAGTTAAATCTATGCAAACTGTTAAAGATTTCCTGCAAGTACAGCCTCCCAGATTTAGTAGGTACTGACCTTCTAAGAACTGGTCCTTTTCCTGTCTCTTCCAGGCCTTCTTAGTCCAAACCCAGGACCAGCAGACCACCCAGGCTTCAGTCTCAAGGTACCCACAGGCCTAAGCAGTGGGGGGGCTCCCACTTCCAAAGCTGGAAGTGGCAAGGCAGCCCCCTACAGTAAACTCACAATCACTTAACCTTAAACCTTCCAGGCCCTGCTCGACTGACTGTTCCTTTAGGATGAAAGATCGCCCTGCATGCAAAAAACTGGGAATTCATTACCCAAGACAAATGGGTTCTAAATATATTTTCCCAAGGATACAGATTCCACTTCCACTCTTTACTAACCCCACACGGGTTGGCCAGACCTACCCACAAATCAGTGGGCAGAGGCTCAACAGCAGGTTCTCAATCTTCTAAGTACCAGGGCTATTCATCCTGCCCCAGAAGAGGAATGGAGATGGGGTTTTTAATCAAGACTTTTCCTGGTACCCAGAAAAGACATTTCCTGATATCCTATTCTGGACCTGTCTATCCTATTCTTTTTGATAATCCCAGAATTCAAAATGCTAACTCATCAGCTGCTTCCCATGCTAGGCAAAAATGCCTGGTTGGCAACATTGGATTTAAAGGACGCTTACTTGTACATCCCAAATAAGGGAATCTTGCAGAAAATGCCTACTCTTCAGAGCAGTTTTCATGTACTATCAGTTCTCTGCACTGCTCTTTGTCTTATCTACTGCGCCCAGGGTATTCACAAAGTGCCTAGCTCCAGTCATTGCATTCTGCAGGCAAAGAAATATTCAAATATACCCATACCTGGACGATTGTCTAATTCAGGCAGAAAGCCAGGACATATTAAATCATCTGGTATTTGTAATGAAACTGCTAACCTCACGGGGGTACACCATAAACGAAAAATCTCACTAGTACCCTGCCAACAAATTGTATTCCTGGGATCAAGCTTGAATACAACTTCCCAGATGGCCTACCTCACGCCAGAGAAACAAGTTTGACAGCCTTCTTCAAACTACTGGCCCCATAGACCCAGCTATATCTGCAAGGAAAATACTGCAAGCCCTGGGGTTCATGGCCTCTTGCATTCTACTAATTCCATATGCAGGACTGCATATGAGGAAACTACAATGGTATCTAAAAAGCCTATGGTGTCCACATTCTCAGGACCTGATTGCCATCATTCCTTGTATAAAGACTGAGTTCCCTTGGTGGGCAGAGGTCTGCCACCACCACAAGGGACTGCCATTCACTCTATCCCCTGACGCCCAAACCCTAACAGAAGCATCAGACTATGCATGGGGGGGGGCTCACATGGCAGGGCAGTGCATTCAGGGCAAATGGAACCAGAGTCAAATGTACCTGCATATCAATCAAAAAGAAATGTTAGCTGTACAGCATTCTCTGACAGCCTTCAAGGACTACATTCTTCCAGGACAATTATTGCTAAGGACGGACAACACCACTGTTATTTGGTACATAAGCAGGGTGGAACCCACTCATACCCTCTCTGGAGACTAGCCATGGCTCTGTGGAACACAGCCTTGAGCTTACCAAGTGCACCCACAAGCTCAATTCTTGCCAGGCAAGCTAAACACACTGGCAGACGACCTAAGCAGAATTCTCATGGACCCACATGAGTGGAAACTGTAGCCAAAGATTTTCAACATTCTGAGAAATGAATGGGGGAGCCATGAGATGGACTGGTTTTCCTCCCCTCAGAGCTACCAACTGGACATTCTGCGCAAGGATTCCCCACAGACAAGCTTGGAAAGTGGATGGCCCTGTCCTTTACCTGGGAAAGCCTCAGTTTATGCCTTCCCTCTCTCTCTTCTCGAAAGTTGTACTAAAGATCAAACGGGACCAACCAAGGACAATACTCATTGCACTAGACTGGCCACGTCAGCACTGGTACCCCCTCTTGCGCAGTATGTCACTACTGGAATCATGGAACCTGCCTCTGACTCCTTCCTTACGGTTCCAGCAGGAGGGCCAGATTCTGCACCCCCAGCTTCAAACCCTGAACCTGGCAGCCTGGCTAATTACCTGGGTTCTCCTATACCATCCCTCAGCAATCAAGTGCTGGGTGTCATCCTGTAGGCAAGGAGGCCTAGTACTAGAAAATCCTATGCTGAAAAGTGGGAAAAGATTCTGTTCCTGGTGCTAGACTGGGGTTGGGGGGCACAACAGTGTCCAGTTTACCACATATTCTTCAATACTTAGAGATTTTTCACAAGTGCCTTTCCTTTAAAATTCATGCCTCAGCCATTTCAGCACATAATACTCAGCCCCCCCCCTTCTCTCACCCCCTACTGAAACCATTCCTCAAAGGGGCCAAAAATTTATGACCACCCAGGAGAGCTCCTACTCCTGCCTGGGACCTTAACTTTGTTCTGGAAAAGCTCACCCTACCTCCTTTTAAACCTGCTGCAACTGCAGAGTTGGAATTCCTTTCTTGGAAAACAGCCTTCCTTCTAGCCATCACTTCAGCAAGAAGGGTGTCTGAATTACAGGCCCTCATGGCAGTGGAGCCTTTCATCATCTTTCATGCGGACAGGGTGTCCCTCAGGACCAATCCTTCCTTTATGCCCAAGGTAGTATCCAGTGTGGCCCTTAATCAGTCCATTCATTTGCCAACCTTTTTTTCTAATCCACAGAACAAAGGGGAACGAATACTGCACTCCTTGGACGTGCACAGATAACTTAGATTTTATTTGGACAGAACCGAGCCTCTCAGGAAAACTGAACAGCTGCTAGTTGCCTTTGCTACAGGGGCAGAGAGGAAGGCCATTTCAAAGCAAACCATTTCTAAGTGGATAGGCCATTGCTTTCTTTTCTGCTATAAGCACCATGGAAAGCCTATCAGTGCTGCTTCTACTTCTACAGCCTTTCTCAGAGGTGTTCCTAACAGGGACATCCTAGAAGGTGCTACCTGGAGTTCTGTACATAACTTAAACAAGTATTGCCACTTGCCAATTATTTCTAAATCCAGAGCTGGTTTTGCCACTGCAGCCTTGTGGGGCCTAATAGCTGGTCCTAATGCTCAATTGCCTCCTCCCTTCCTTAGCTTTGGGAATCTACCCCAATTTAATGACTGCAACAGTGAAACACGAACATAGTACAGTTGTGTATACTTACCATAAATGTGGATGTTAGAGTGTATTCATTGTTGCAGTCCTGGTTACCCTCCCTCCAGCCCCCCCTGACTTCTATTGGCTATACCTCTCTTCTTGTTTACTATACTGAAGCTTTCTGACATATTTGCTTTTTGTTGGAGGTGTAACCTTATATGTAATTGCTTCCTATTATGGGGCACCTGACATCTGGGGCAAGAAAAACTGATGTAATTGTGTCGGCTGCATTCTTTATACCCCTGACTACCTGATGTCATCTGCAACCAACTCTGGACCCAAGACTTTGATAATCAGGCCGACTGAGGGCTACCTGCAAGCAGATAACTCAAATGTAATGACTGCAGCAGTGAATACACTCTAACATCTGCATTTATGGTAAGTGTACACAACTGTACTTTCCCTTCCTTTGGCCTCACCTAGTTCAACCTCCCTGGGTGTTGGATCTTTATCAGGAGCTTCTCTCTCAACTATCTGAGATGCTTCACAAGGATATTCAAACACTCAAGTTAACTGCATGGATCTGATGCCTTCACTGTCATTACTGAAGACTGATGGGTTACAGATCCAATTTCTGATCCAAGCCAGCAAAATTGAATGACCGCTCCTGAGCTCAAGCTCCTCTCTCCTTACTTCCTACTACCCATGATCCTTCTATCAAGTTTAAGGAACTGTCCTGTGCAGGGACGTAGACTACACAGGAATTCAAACCACCGGCCCACACAACACCCCTAAGGTTCCTTTGGCCATCAGAAGGAGGTGGACGGAGGATGGGAATGTGATTAATAATGACACTGGATAGCCCAGATGCCAAGTTATGGTGAGATCTCGTTTGCTGCAGTCATGAGCAGTCTATTCCTGAGCTCTGGCAGGCATTTGGGTAAGTAACCTATTTTATTTAAGGGTTTTACTTTTTTCTTTTCTTGTTCTTTATGGTTAGTAATGTTTTAGTGTAGCTTGATGCTAGGCTTTCCTCCTTTCTCAATAGTTTGTATCTGGTGTTAGGTCCCTTCCCACCTTTTTTTCCCCTTTATTTTGTTTGTTGTGGAGTGTGTGTGCATGTGCTTCGTATGCAGGGATGGCTGAAAAGCCTGTGGGTTTTGGACAATGCTGCTCATGCGGTTGGAAGCTGATCCCATCTGACTCGCATGAGAAGCGTCTACTGTCTAGGAGAGCCCCATTCAGAGGCTGACTGCGGCATCTGTGCCGGCTTCAACCTCGGGGCTCTCTTAGACTGTAGGAATAAACTGTTGAAGGGCTTGGCTTCAGGGGGTCACTTAGTCTTTGGGTCTCCTTCGAAGATGCCCTCGGATCCCAAGAGGAAGCACTCTTCCTCTAGGGACCACTCTTCAAAATGGCCAAGGCTCTCACATCCAAGTACCCCAGATCTGAGTTCAGCCTCAGGGCTTTGGCTCTGAGAGCCTCTGTCTCTACGGCCAGATCCGAACCCTCCAAGTCTGGCAGGGTCTCTGGTCTGACTGAGGAGACAAGTGTTACAGTAATTCTGTTGTAAATATGCTGAAAGATAAAGCATAGAATAAAATGTTTGCTTGAATTTATGTGTAGAGTTTAGCAATGTAAAATGGGCTTTCATACTATATGTATAATAGACGGGCTTCTCTTCTTCACAGCATCAGAAAAAAGCCTAAAAAAGCAATTTTCGAAAGCAAGTATTACATGCTTTTCTCATGTTTGCAGAACAGTTTACAAATATCCATCAACAGACATGCTTTTTAATAAACTCAGCAAAACGTGCCTCAAAAATGTTTTTTCAAATAGCAGAACAGATATTTCCTTTCAGGCTTCTGATTGCGTGCATTCTCACATCAGCAGAAGTGCTTACAAGTAAATCACAAAAGGACAATAAAAGTCTAAAACAGACAAGTGATTTCATACAGAAGGCCAAGAAAAAAAGATACCAAGAAGAATTCAGCTATGTGAGAGGTATTGTACAGAAACTTAGGTTTCGAGGTAACTGGAAAATGGAAAGTCATCATTCATATCTGCAATGAAGAAAAACTTTGTAAATATATGCTACAAACTGACAGAGTATGTGTCATTTGTTATAAAAATAAGTTATTTGTAACTGTGCTTATAGTAAAATAGTAGCTGTAAAATCTATTCATTAGTATGCAATTTGGAAGGCTTGGTGTTTTTAAACAGACTACAGTTGCAGTCATGCAAAACTTTCTCTGATTCAGCAGTGAACAGCCAGCAAGACTGTGTCTTAAGACCAAGTCCAGTCCAGCAAATTCCAGCACAGCATTGAGGCAGCGCACGCACAAAATAATATTTTCAATGGTGACCCCGACGTGATTTGAAAGATCAGTTCCTAGCCTGTACCCCGAACACAAGGGGAGTGGTAATTCCTTGTATAAGGTCACTCCTGTAAAAGCACAGTAGCTAACGTTTGTGAAGTACTTCAGTTTTCTACGGTTTGTAGCAATGCAGTTTCTCAGATGTCTGAATCTGGATTGAGACTGCAGTGCAGGAAGGTTAGTGCCATAAATTCTCCAAAAAAAGGTACAAAACAAAGTTGCACGGCTGAAACTGCCAGTTTTGTTGTACCAACTTCACAAGTGACTACAGAAACACTCCAACCATCTACAGTAAAGCAGCCTTGGCCATCTGCCTTATTTGACTGGTAAGACATTTTTTCTGTTACATAAAGTATAAATGCCATAGAGGTAATAAAATGAAATGCTGTATATACAGTATATTAGCAGATGAAAAGCCTTATTAGGGCAAGTTGATAGTAAGGCATTAAGCAAATAGATAATAATATTTGACTGATATCCGAAACAAAATCGTGTGGTATAAAAAATGTTTGTGTACAATGTCATAAAAATGCAGTGCATGCCATTATTCAAAGGTTAGACTGTACAGACACAAATTTTAATGGTAACTAACCAGGAAAAGTTAATATGCTGACATTATATTCAGATGTTAGTTATGTTCTGTCACCAGATGTGAAAGGTTTATTTCAGAGTTGCAACAACAGTCAGTTACTGACAGAACCTCTAGTACATTTTGTTACAAAAGAGTGTAATAAACTTCTAAGACAGACACAATGAGTTCAGGAAGCTTAGACAACTTATACATACATATTTTCAAAAGTGCATGGGAGTTTTAGATTCAGCAGAACAGGTTACTGAAAAATATAAAAGACCATGCAACATTACAGGAAACTGAACAGCAGTTACAGGATAAAGAAAATTAGCTGAGCTTAAGAAAACATTGCAGAAGAGCAGGAAACTACAGCTAACCTGTACAAAAAAGATGTATTTTATAATATGTTTGTGTTTTGAAAATGGTTAAGCATACATAGTAGGATCTGATGTCTGGACAAATCATTCTCAAATGTTTAAAACTTCCATTTAGTTAAAGCAAGACATTTATCAGTGCTACAGTAAAGTAGAGCAAATAACTGCCATTCTCATAGCATAGTCAAAAGGTACACAAAACAGTTCTAGTGTATAAAAATCAAATAAGTTAATAGTAAAGATTTAAAGTCACAAGACTGACATGCATGTATTTTCTTTTTATCTAAAGTACATCTGTTACAATGCACAAGAATAACAGGCAGACAACAGCAAATATAAATAATGTAAATATAAACTAGTTAGTTAAGCTAATTAGTTTTACATTTTTTTATAATTGTATAGTAACACCACACCAAACGGTTCTGAATTTTAAAAATAAATCACAGATGGTATTAGTCAGAGTTTTTGTAAAATTAATGCCAGGGAAGTTAAATAAAATACTGACACATCAATGTAAGCTAATTGTAAAATGTCTATTTATGTAGTATAAATAAATAGATCTGAAGTAGGATATTCATTTGTCTGCAACCTGTGGGTTATGGATGATCGGATCGCATGAACATGGTTTGGTTTTTCCAGCTATGGATCCAAGCTCTCCCCTCACCCATAATGCCCCGTGCTGCTACCTCATGACCACCCCATCTCTCCCAGCTCTGGTGACTGGATTTGGGTACATAGCCTCTCAGCTAGTGGTATTTTTATTACTTGTAAAATCAAAAATTTTGGTTCTTTGAGTGATTCTGTGTGAAAGTTTAGGGTTCTTTTCCCTCACCACCCTTCCCCACAGCACTGGTTACCAGTGCAGTAGTAGTAGCGCAAGGGGCCCACCTGAGGCTTCAGGGGTGCAGGTCTTTGGACGACCTGGCTTTACCGCGCAACAAGGCATCATCTATTATTATTGAGAGACTCCGCTCTCCATCTTGCTCCCTTTCTGGCATCACACAATAATACAAAAGTCCAACCGTTCTAAATCCCAGGTGGTGCTCATTCTCCATTCAAGTTCTTTTTGTTCGAGGTGGTGTTCCCTGAGGGGGCTCTGGGGCATGGCATCGGGCTGCAGCACTTCTTCCTCTTGCTGCCAGGCTCAATATGCGCATTCTACAGTGACGAGTAGTTAGTACAGTGGTACCTTGCTCTCCCCATGCATCATCCCATAGCGTCAGCAAGGCTTTGCAGCGGTCCCTCTTGTGGTGGCTCCACTCACTTGCCCAACGCACGATCCAGAGACCAGAGACCTCAATGATCTAGAGATATAGAGAGTGCTCTTTAGCGCTATAGCACTTTCAGGACTTTCAGGACTTTCTTTCTTCCCATAACATCGACGACAAATGACATGTTGTCTTATGTGTCTAACACAAGCAGGGAAAGGTCTCAAGGTTACTTTCTTTAGAGAGAGGCCATGAGAGTTTGGGAATGGGCCTCCTCCAATCGCTTATATTATCCTACTTAGTTTAGTTATGTCCATACCATCCCATCTGAGTGGAGTATGTGTATTCTGTCCCATCCCGCTTATCCCCCCTGGCCTTTCAGTTTCCTGCATATTTATGTTACCCCCTTTTAGGGTATTGTTGTCTGATCATGAGGGGTGGCAGGGGCATTATGGGTGAGGAGGGAGCTGAGAGCTTGGATCCATATTTATGCAAATCACAAATACTTACTATATTTCTAAATGTTTTACAACTACATTCTAATATCAAACTTTGTGTATTAAATGATTTAAAGAAAAATGCTAAAAAAATTAACTATGGTCTGCATAATCTAAAATGTGAGCTCAGACCTTCCCAGACTGGAGGAATAGTTACAGGAAATGTTGGGCAGATAAAGTAAAAAATCAAGACTGATTGCCAGACAAGTGGCTTGAGATTTTCTAAAGCATTGTTATTAAAACATAATTGTTAAAATGTTCACATGCAACATTTGGTAATTGTAATAAAACATCACAATTGTGCATACATGTCACTGATAATCTGCAAGTAAATGTTAAAAGTAAAAAAAAACTGTTACAGCAAGTATAGCTAGCAAATGGGCCATAATATACATACAGTTCAAATCAATTATGCAGGAGGGTATAAATACCTACTAGTAGTAAACAGCAAAAGCTTTATAAAAAAATTATCAAATCAGACAAAGGTCCGTAGTTTGTTAACCTAATAAAGCAGATAAACAGTAGTGCAATACTACAGGTGGAGGGGTACTTTCTCAGTTTTACATTGACTGTGTAAGCAGTATGTATTGTAAAATGGTCTAATATAAAGCTACAGAAAGAAATCTCATTCCTTCTTGACAATACTCTTTTAGGGGAGAGGGGAAAAATGTGTTAGTGCGTTAGAAATACTGGATGAAATCTGACTGGATAAGATATTTTACAAGTTGCTAATAGCTATCATGCTAGTTATTGTATTGTTCATAGGTAGGTACTAGGCTATCTGCCCAAAGGCATTTATAAGCCTAGCCAGAATGTGTTGGCTTTCGCCGCCTCCTTAGATTAGTTCCCTGTGCCTCTGTCCAGCAGAGCCACTGAAGTGATCCCTGGGGTAAACTTTGTTTCTCATCCACTCGTCAAGGTTTCTCTTGAGTTAGCAAGGAGCTCTGCCTAATGTGGGTTGGAATCTTGTTCCAGAGCATGGGAAGTCTCTGGGACAGGAATCTATCCCTACAACACGTCTTATTTATTATTGTGGTGAGGGTTAGATCCCTAGAGCATGTGGCTCGAGTGGGATAAGGTTTTCTTTAGGTGGAGCATGTCCATCAATTCTGGGTTGGACATGGCCTTGTAGGTCAGGCAGTGATCACCTCTGAATAGGTGGTACGCAGCAGAGTACAGCTGGAGTTTCTTCAGTCGAGCTGCATAGGGCATTTTTTTGAGGCCAGTGATCCTCTTGGTGAGGTACTTCTGTGGTCTTTCCAGCTATTGCAGGTGTCTTGTAAGGTACATCCCAAATGGGGTGTTGTACTCTGATGGATCTGATAAGAAGAGGGACACAATGACCTCTTGATCTGGATGCAAACCCTTTTGTGATTAGATGAGCCACATAGAAGAATTTTCTAACCACTTTGGCAATGTGATTATCAAAGGAGAGATTACTATCTACTTGGGTCGCCAGATCCCTTATTACGTTTTCCGTATTTAGGGGACTACCACCTGTGTGGTAGTGTTTGGGTACTTTGTTTTTTTCCAAAGGGGATGACTATGCACTTTTTGGCATTTAGCTTGAGGCCATGATTTTGACACTAGGTATCCATCACAGTGAGACCCTTTTGGAGGATGTCTGTCAGCCGGAGAGTCAATTATAGCCCCTAGTTTTGCAGTCTGTGAACTTGGTCAGCCATAGTCCTCTTGCGCTTGCATGTACCTCTGAGAAGTCTATGGCGAACAGGAGGAGTCCTAGGACTGAGCCCTGGGGAACGCCACTTGTAACCAGTTTAGAGTCCGACCTAGCTCCTGCAACACTCACCGTGTGGGTTCTGTCTGTGAGCCAGTTGGCAACCCATCTTGTGACGTAGGGGTTTATGTGTAGTATTAAGTTGTATTTACAACATGTTAAACTGTAAAGCTATACAAGCTATGGCTTAAAATTGCTTTATTAAAGCTGTACAGGAGAGAGAGTAAAAATGTGAAAAAATTAGCAAGTCTGGTCACTATTTTTAATATGTTTTTGGCAAGACAGTATTGGTATGCAAAAAGCATAAATGTTTCTATTTGCTGGGTATGTAGTTGCCTCTGGTGGCAATACCACAAGGTCGAGTGGCATTCGAAAGACATGCGCAGAATGGGCGTGCCTTCGCTGAAGGTTGGACGTCGAGCTGGCACCTCGGCACCCGTAAAAAATCTACTGCCAATCAGTGGACCGGAGTTCCGGTGTGGCGACCCCTTACCGGGGAAAGCTGAAAGAAGAACAGAACTTCTAGAGAGACTTAACATTTTTCCAAGATTTTGCTTAATGGCTAGCAACAAGTGTGGAAAAACATGTTTAAAAGAGTCCAGGATACTTACTAGATTGAAATGCATAAATAGCAAACGGTCTGTGTAAATACACACTGTACAGGATACATTGTAATTAGTTCAAAAGTAATTTGTCAAGTTGTAATATCACTGGTTTTAAGCTGGAGTCTGTTTTTGAATCATCAATTTATCTGTACCAGTATTGGTTACCCCAGCTAGAGAAAAAAAATATATTTAAAATATTGTATTCATACAGCTAATGGGCTAATATGTAAACAGCATTTTTCAGTGTATACTTCACTGTCAAAAGTTCATGGGCAGTTCAGAAATATAACCACAATGTTATGTTTAAAATGACATTGAAACTCTGTTTTAGCAGTGTATAAATGCTTGCAATAGCACACAGTTCATATCTTATAGATATTGGTCATCTCTAATCTTTTGATATAAAATGATTAATGCAAGTAGTCAATTCAACAGTTGCAGAGTTAATGGAACAGTTGTAAGTTATAAATTAAATTCTGTGATTGCAAAAGAATAAATTAAAGTTAAATAAAACTAAAGCAGACACAGCTCCTAACTAATGGAATATTTTCACAGAATGGTCTGTAAAAGAAAAAGTTGTTGCATTCAGTTTTGGTAGTAATTCTTAATATTGTATTAACTGTGTAAAATTGCATTTTGACTTGTATCAAAAAAGACTAAAGGTTTTGTTTCCTATAAAAATAAAAGAGGGAATTAGAGTAATTCTGTTGTAAATATGCTGAAAGATAGAATAAAAAGTTTGCTTGAATATATGTGTAGAGTTTAGCAATGTAAAATGGACATTCATACTGTATGTATAACAGACAGGCTTCTCTTCACATCAGAAAAAAGCCTAAAAAAGCAATTTTGGAAAGCAAATATTACATGCTTTACTCATGTTTGCAGAACAGTTTACAAATATCCATTAACAGACAAGCTTTTTTATAAACTCAGCAAAACGTGCCACAAAAATGTTTTTTCAAATATCAGCAGCAGAACAGATTATCTTCATGTTACACTGTTGCAGTCATCACATTAGGGTTATCTGCCTGCAGGTAACCCTCAGATGGCCCGAATACCAGAGTCTTGGGATTTCTGCGTCTGATGCTGTTGCCACTTCCATGACGTCAGGGGTATAAAGCATGCAGCAGATGCCATTACATAAGCTTTTTTTTTTGCTGCGCGGGAGCCTGATGCAGAAGCAGTTCGCAAGTGCTGTTGGGCATTTCAAACCTGAAGTCTTCTAAAGCCAAGTACCCTGAGGATCCTTTTTTCTTGCTCCAACCGATGTCAGAAAAAGTTAATTGTCTTGCCTATGGAAAGCAAATACTTCAGATGTTCATTCTTACTGTGTCACCTGTTTAGGCCCAGACCATGACGTTCCTCGCTGTAGGTTTTGTACCTTGTTTAACACCTAAACTATTCGTCATCTGGCTGTCTGTCGCTAAATTCCTTTGCGCTCGTTCTCCTTATTCCGAAATGGCTTTGGTAAGCCATCCGACTATCGATCTTCTGAAAAAACGTAAGGATAAAGACAGAGACGGGGAGTATAGGCCGGTACTCAGTGAGGCGCCTTCGCAGCCCCTGATACCAACTTCCACAGATTCGCAGGCCTCTGCTGAGACCCATTCGGAGTCCAGTATGCTGTGAGATGCTGAAACTATGGATGTCTCTACCTTGGATGGGTCCAGAGCCGCTGTGCAGGCACTGGCTTCTGAGGGTGTATTCCGGCCTTCCGATCTTCATATTAAACAGTCTGCTTCGTTTCTGACTAAAACTACAGAGTTTCTCGGGCCCAGAGTTCGCACTACGCCTAGAAAACCGACCCAAGCGCATGCTCAAGCTCCCATGCCACAGAAAAATGCTTAGAATGGCTGAAGACCTTACAACTTTAATTAGGGGAAGCCAGCTTTCTCCCTCAAAAAGACAAAAGATTGATTTTCCTTCTGATTCTGCAGACCATGAGTCTGATTCTGATTCCTCTGATTACTAGGACATTCCCTTATCTATGAGGATTCAGATGCAGAGAGGATTCCATTCCCTTTGCCTCCCCTCCGAAGGGCTTTTCTTTTGGAGAAACCTTGCATACCTTAAGAGAGCATTTCTGCTGGGAATGCCAGGACTACACGCTGTCCAAAAGGAGACTCGGAGAATTTTTAAACTTACCTCAGCACAGGCTTCTAGCTATACCCCCTGTACTGGATATTGTAGATGTCTTCATGGAATCCAGTTTTACTCCTGATAATTTACCGCTAGCTCCTAGAAAGCCTGACAGGTACTACAGAGTACCCGACTCTCACAAATTTCTCTCTAAGAATCCCACTGCGGATCCAGAGATATTTCCCTGGAACCTAGAGGTATTAAGGCTACTACAGCCAAAAACCCTACCCCTTCGGACAGGGATTCTAGAGCTTTAGACAGAGGGGGTAAGAAGGTATATACCTCTGCAACTCTTACCATAAGGACTTTAAATTGCAAGTTAACATGTTGAAGTACCAGCAGCATTTTATGGAACTAATTAAACAGAAAATGTTGTTGCTTCCAGATTGTGCAGAAAATAAAGATTTACAAGAGTTAATGCATTCTGCAAACCAAGTTAGTAAACATAGTTTGCAGTGTGGTTTTGATGCCTTAGAAGCATCTTCCAGGGCTGCTGTCACTGGGTCTGTTCTAAGAAGGCATGCTTGGCTAAACAAGTCTGGTCAGACCATATCAAAGCAAAATTACTAGATTCTCCATTAAACCAGGAATGTTTGGCACAAAAGAAGTTCATAAAAAGGAGGAAACAGATAAATCTATGCAAACTGTTAAGATTTCTTACAGGTACAGCCACCTAGATTCAGTCGGCATTGGCCTTCCGAAAAAAATGGTCCTTTCCAGTCTCTCCCAGGCCAAACCCAGCAGCAACAGACTACCAAGGCTACAGTCTCAGGGTATGCAGAGATCTAAGCAATGGAGTGCTCCCACCTCAGAAACGGGGAGTGGTAAGCCACCCCCTTATGGAAAAAGTTCACAATGACTTGTCTGTTATCCTCCCAGCCATGCCAAAGTACATGCACCCCTAGGAGGAAAACTCACCCTGCATGTAAAAAAACTGGATGTTCATTACGCAGGACGGATGGGTCCTAAACATTGTATCCCAGGGATACTGATTCTAATTCCACTCACTGCCAACCCCAAGCAGGTTGCTAGACCTTCCCCCAAACCAGTGGGCAGAGGCTCAAAGGCAAGTATTTTCACTTCTCAGTATCAGGGTTATTCAACCTGTTCCAGTAGAGCAAAGGGGACAGGGTTTCTAGTCCAGACTGTTCCTAGTGCCCAGAAAAGAGACTTCATGGTGACCTACCCTGGATCTGTCCATTCTCAACACCTCCCTGGTGGTCTCAAAATTCAAAAGGCTTACACTACGACAGCTGCTTACTATGCTAGCCAAGGACTCCTGGCTTATTCTACATTTAAAAGAAGCCTATCTGCACATCCCCATAAGGGAATCTTGCAGGAAATATCTACGTTTCAGGGCAGGCCCTATGCAACATCAGTTCAATGCACTTCCCTTTGGCTTATCTACTGGGCTCAGGGTATTCTCCAAGTGCCTGCCACCAGCCATTGCATACTGAAGGCAGAGAAATATTCAAATTTACACATACTGGGACGATTGCCTCATTCAGGTGGACAGTCAGGAATTGCTACTTCAGCACCTAGCATTTGTAAAGAGACTTCTGACTTCTCCGGGTTACACCATCAACGAAATGAATTCACATTTGGTGCCCAGCCTAAAGATTGTATTCCTGGGAGCAAGCTTGAACACAACTTCCCAGATGGCATTCCTCACTCCACGCACTTTGACAAACTACTTCAAACTAATGGCCACCAAGACCCAGCTATCTGCAAGAAAAATACTGCAAGCCCTAGGCTTCATGGCCTCATGCATTCTACTAATTCCATATGCAAAACTCCACATGAGGAAACTTCAATGGTACTTAAATTCTTTGGTGTCAACATTCTTAGGACTTGGAAACACTGATTCCCATCATTCCTTGTCTAAGGGCAGAGCTCCTTTGGTGGGCAGAGGTTTGCAACCACAACAAGGGACTTTCAGTCAACCCCTCACCACCCAAACCTTGACGAGACTCGGACTATGCACGGAGGGCTCACATGGCAGGCAAAGGCATTCAAGGCAAATGGAGCCCAGGACAAATTCACCTGCATATCAGTCAAAAAGAAATGTTGGCTACAGAATGCCCTGACAGCCTTCAAATACCTTATCCTTCCAGGACAACTCTTGATGAAGACAGACAACACCACAGTTAATGTAGTACATAAACTAGCAAGGGGGAAACTCATTTCTACCCACTCTGCAGGATGTTCTGTGTTTCACTGTTGCAGTCATTACATTTAGGTTAACTGCTTGCAGGTAGCCCTCAGTCGGCCTGATTAACAAAGTCTTGGGGTCCTGTGTCGGTTGCTGTCCCTTCTTCCATGATGTCAGGGGTATAAAACATGCAACCGACACCATTACATCTGTCTTTCTTGCAGTGCGGTCCTGAAGCAAAAGCAATTCGCAAGTGCCAGTCGGCCGACTCCTGAAGTTTTCGTTTTCAAGTTTCAGAACCGAAGTCTTCAACTAAAGCTAAGTACCCCATTGGGGAAACTTTTTCTTGCTCCTTACCGATGTCAGTAAAAGTTAATAATTGCATTACTTGTGGAAAGCAAATGCCTCAAAGATTTTCATTCGTACTGTATTCTTTTTCCAGTTTCGTCCTTTGCCCTTTGGTTTTACCACAGCCCCAGGGTTGTTCACCAAATGTATGGCAGTAGACAGCTCACCTGAGACATCGGGGATTCCAGGTGTTTCCGTATCTGGACGACTGGCTCTTGACTGCCCCCACCAGGCATCTACTTCAGACCAGGTAGACGCTATTGTTCAGCTTTGTGCCCAGCTGGGAATTTCTATAAAATGTGAAAAATCTGCCTTATTGCTCTTTCATTCTGTGATTTTTACAGGCGCAGACATAGAAACAGTAGACATGTTGGCAAATCTTCCTGCCGAAAGGGCACAAAATCTGGTTCTTCAAATTCGGTGTAGACTTCCCTTATGAAAGGTCAAAGCCAAGACTATTCTGCAACTTCTAGGGTCCATGGCTTCCACCATATTACTAGCGCCACTAGCCAGGCTACTCATGAGAATTCTTCAGTGGCTCCTGTTGTCCTAATGTTTTTTCAGCACCTCCCATTATCTCATCACATTTTTCTGACAGAATATTGCAAGAAGGACTTCCTTTTGCTTGACACTACCCAATCCGTTAACCACGGGCACCTAATTTGCTCCTCACCAACCCGTTGATACTGTGACCACACATGCCTCAGATAGGTTGGGGGGGCATTATCTTGGCAGGACTGTCCAAGGCACATGGCAAGATCACAAGGCTCACCTGCATGTCAATGTTCTAGAGATGAGGGCAGTGCTCCTGGTGTTGCAAGCACTCAATGACCTTGTGCCTCTGGGGACTATTGCAATGCAATCGGACAATATGTCGGTAGTATGGTATATCAACAAACAGGGCAGAACCAGATCTTCGCCACTCTGTCGAGAGGCCATGCAAGTTTGGAAATGGGCAATAACTTCTCAGCATTTTTTGGTGGCAGCGCACATTCCAGGGACAACAAACGTCATAGCCGACAAGCTCAGCAGGGCTATCCTTAGCCTCACAAGTGGTCTCTGATGGAAACAGAGCAACAGATTTTCCAGAGATGGGGACAGCCTTGCTGCGACCTCTTTGCCAGTCCAATCAATGCAAAATGCAGCAGCTACTTCTCCCTCATCCCCCCCCCCCTCACACTCCGGGGGAGTCACCAAGAGATGCACTTGTTCAAGATTGGCCCCCCGAGTCTCCGTATGCTCTTCCTCTCATTTCTAAGGTTATTCAGAAAGCGAAATGGCTGAGAAGCAAACTTATCCTCATTGCTCCTTACTGGCCTCGTCAGGTTTGGTTCCCCTTCCTCGAGCATCTTCTCCTGGACTGTCTTTGAATCCTGGACCCAGCTCCAGGCCTGTTGACTCACATGTCAGGTTTGCTTCATCCCTCCTTACACACTGACAGTGTGGCTGCTCCAGTTCCATCCCTAGTCAGGCTTCACGACTTCTCACCCTATGTGACTCTTATCCTTAAGTCTTCCCATAAACCTTCTACTAGGAGACTGTATTCCAGTAAATGGAGAAAATTCTCCATCTGGGTGGAGAAATTGAATGTTGAGCCTTACACTGCTTCCATTCCAGTGTTCTTGGAATATCTGTCTGAGCTTTTTCACCAGGGATCTGCAGCTGCCGCTATCAGAGTTCAATTGGCAGTGATTTCAAACTTTCATCTAGGCTTTCAAGATTTGAATCTGATGTCACATAAGCTATGCAAAACCTTCCTTAAAGGTGCCACTTTAAGACCCCCCTTTCAAGAACCTGTTACCTCCATGGGATTTAAATTGTGTTACTCAAATTGACTTCTCCACCCTTTGAGCCTTCTCACTCATCTTCTTTGAAATTCCTGTCTTGGAAGACTTTTTCTGGTGTTTATCATGTCAGCCAGACCGGGTGTCAGAGTTAACAAGCATCGTCTGTTAAACCCACTTATCTGATTTTTCACAAGGACAGGGTTGTCCCTTCATACTAATCCCTCCTTTGTTCCCAATGTCTGTTCCCACGCAACTTTGAATCAATCCATAGAGCTTCCAGTGTTCTTTCCAAATCATTCCAATGCAGCTGAATACAGGTTTCATCAGCTGGATGTCCATAGACAATTGTTTTTATTTGTACCAGACTAAGGAAATCAGATCAATTATTCATTTCCTTCTCTGAATCCAGGTCAGGGTTTTACCAGTTTCCAAAGTGACACACACTAATTGGATTTCTAGCTGTATAACTTATGTTTAGAATTCTGAGGGTAGACCTTTACCCTTTAAAATCAAGGCTCATTCTACCAGATCTGTCTACATCTGCAGCCTTTCAAGCCAGAGTCCCACTGATATTTGTGCATCAGCTACATGGGCTACCCCTCACACTTTCATTACAAATTGGATTCTACCTCCAGGGGTAGAGCTTCATTTGGCTCCATGATACTCAGGAGTATTTTTCCTTGAGCCACCCAAGAATAAGGCACTAGGTCCACTGTCCCATATGTAAGAATGAAGGTGAAATAGGACTACAGAACATAAAGAAGTTATGTACTCCATAACGTTCCATGTTTGTAGTCCATCTCACCCTTATGAACCCACCCACCTACCCCCAGCCAGGAAGTACCTGGAGACAGAAAAATATCATTTTTTATGGAGACCTTTTAGTATTGGCTTCTTTGGTATATTTGTTCTCTCTCCTAGTTAGCAGCAAACAAGATCTGGGGATTATACTGGTGTACCATGGGATACCTACCTAGCCACAAGCCAACTAGAAGACTTCAGCTTATAAATAGGCTGAGTCGGAGCCGAGGATCTGCTCTGATCCCACATGTAAGAATGAAGGGTGAGATGGACTACAAACATGGAATGTTATGGTGAGTACATAACTTTTTTCTTGTTGGTCTTAACTGATTTGGTCTAAGTATGGGCATGGGGTTTAAAATGTGTATAGCTTGTGTTCACAAATTCCCATCATAGGAAGCTCATGACAGGTGTGTACTGTCTGGGGGTTGCCCTTCTTGAATCTCCTTGTGTTGCTTGTGTGGGCTTCAGCTGTTGTGCCGTCAATGAGAGCAGGGCCAAATTGGTCCTGAAATGACTGTTGCCAGACAATGACATATCCTTTTTCCAGCAAAGGGGACAAATCTGACTGGAGTCACAAGCCAGGGGTCCAAAGACCCCAACCTTTCCCATGGGAGACTTAAAATTGTCCTACCCCTCTGGTCTGCCAGATTAGAAGCTACAGAGACTCTGTGCTCCCTCAGAGGTTTCTCCACCTGC
The DNA here is from genome assembly GCF_019279795.1 of Protopterus annectens. Lineage (NCBI taxonomy): Eukaryota > Metazoa > Chordata > Ceratodontiformes > Protopteridae > Protopterus > Protopterus annectens. The sequence goes on from NC_056748.1 coordinate 648,740,630, forward strand.
TTAGATGTCTCAGAGCTAATCACCTTCTCCGATTGCAAGCAAAGCTGAGTCTCCTGCTCTCTCCCTTTCCTGATATTCGTATTTCACTGTTGCAGTCATCACATTTCGGTTTTCTGCTTGCAGTAGCCCTCAAGTCGGCCTGATTAACAAAGTCTTGGATCCTGCGTCAGTTGTCTCATCTTCCATGACGTCAGGTAGTCAGGGGTATAAAGCATGCAGCCAGCACCATTACCCCAGTCTTTCTTGCAGTGCGGTGCCCGAAGTAGTTCGTAAGTGCCGGACGGACAACTTCTGAAATTTTCATTTTCTAGTTTCAGACCCGAAGTCTTCAACTAAAGCTAAGTACCATGTTGGGGAAACTTTCTTGCTCTAAACAGATGACAGTAAAAGTTAATAATTGTATTTCTTGTAGATAACAAATACCTCAAATATTTTAATTCGTACTGTATTCCTTGCCTAGGCCCTGACCAACTATGTACCTTGCTGTCTGTTTTGTGCCTTATTTAAACCACAAACTATTTGTCATCGGTACATTTTCACTTCTAAATATTTTGGTACTCTGTTCAATTATCTAGATATGTCTTCGGTAAGCCACCCAACTACCGACATTCCGAAAAAATGCAAAGATAAAGACAGAGGCCACGTCTGTCCAAAGCTGCTGACGATGCTTTTCCTAAGCTAGTCACCAGTTCGCTGGTACTCAGTGAGGCGCTTTCACAGCCCCTGATACCTGCTACTTCAGATTCGCAGCCCTCTACTGAGACCCATTCGAAGTCCGGTATGCCGTGAGATGCTTCAACAGGAACCTGCGGATGTCTCTACCTTGGATGGGTCCGGAGCTGCTGTGCAGGCACCAGCTTATGAGGGTGTATTCAGGCCTACTGATTTGCATATTAAATCGATGCCATCTTCTTCTTCTAAGCCTAAAACTCGAACCTAACGCCCACACCGCATGGTCAGAACTCTATGCCTTAAAAAAAATTAAAAAATGGCTGAAACCTTATTACTTTAATCAGAGGAAGTCAACCTTCCCCCTCTAAGAGACCTAGGACTGAATTTGCTTATGATGCTTCTGAAGAAGATTCTGAAATTTGTCGCCCATGATGACCATGATTTACCCTTATCTACCTACGATGATTCTGATGTAGAGGACGCTCTTCCCTCTGCTTCTCCCCCAGAGGATTTTTCATTTGGTGAAACCTTGCATACTCTTAGGGAGCATTTTCACTGGGAAAGCCAGGATTACTATGATTCTAAAAAGAGGCTTAGAGATTTCTTACTCCTGTCTCCACTGGCCTTTGGCTATCCCTCCCGTGCTGGACATTGTTGACGATGCCTTTTTGGAATCTAGCTTGGCTCCTGACCCTCTTCCTCCTACTCCCGGAAAACCTGATAGATATTACAAGGCTCCATATTCTCACAAGTTTCTTTTTAAAAATCCTACTGCAGATCCTGAGACCATTTCACAGGGACCCAAGGGCATTAAGGCTACTACTGCCAAAAATCCTACCCCCTCTGATAGATTTCACGGCCCTGGATAGATTGGGTAAGAAGGTATGCACCTCTGCAACCTTGGCCATCAGGGCCTTAAATTTCCAGTTTCATATGTTAGTGTCAGCAGCATGTCAGATTGCTTAAACAGAAAATGATGATTCCTGATTGTGCTGAAAATAAGGATTTAATGCATTCTACCGAACAGGTTGGAAAACATACCTTGCAATGCGGTTTTGATTCACTAGAGGCATCTGGCAGGGCTTTTGTCACTGGGTCTGTACTTAGAAGGCATGCTTGGCTTAAGGAGCATTCTTTGCCAGATCATGTCAAAACTAAATTGCTGGATGCTCCCTTAAATCAGGACCACCTGTTTGGTGACAATGCAGAAGTTGTTCTTAAAAGCTAAATTTATGCAAACTGTTAAAGATTTTTTACAAGTACAGCCTCCTAGATTTAGTAGACATTGGCCCTCAATTATTTGGTCTTTTCCTGCCTCTTCCAGGCCTTTTCAGTTCAAACCCAGAACCAGCAGAACACCCAGGCTTCAGTCCCAGGGTACGCACAGGACTAAGCAGTGGGGGGCTCCCACTTCCAAATCAGGGAGTAGTAAGACTTCTCCCTATGGTAAGCTGTCTCAATGACTTGACTTTGGAACTTCCAAGCACTTCTCAGCTGACTGCTCCTTTAGGGTGAAAGATTGCTCTGCAAGCAAAAAACTGGAAACTCATTACCCAGGACATATGGGTTTCAAACAGTTTCCCAATGATAAAGATTTCACTTCCACACGTTATCTACCCCAAACGGTTGGCCAGATCTACCCCCAAATCAGTGGGCAGAGGCTCAAAAGCAAGTAATCTCTCAAGATTAAAGGCTATCCAGACTGTTCCGGAGGAGGAAAAGGGACAAGGGTTCTACTAAAGACTTTTCCTGGTATCCAGAAAAGACAACTCATGGCGTCCTATCCTGGACCTGTCTATCCTAAACACCTTCTTGGTGATTCCAAAATTCAAGATGCTAACTCTTCACCAGTTGTTTCCCACGATAGGCAAAGATGCCTGGTTGGCAACACTGGATTTAAAGGAAGCCTACTTGCACATCCCAATCAGGGAATCTTGCAGAAAATACCTACGCTTCAAAGCAGGCTGCATGCACCATCAGTTATTTGCACTGCCCTTTGGCTTATCTACTGCGCGCAGGGTATTCACAAAGTGCCTAGCTCCAGTCATTGTATTTTGCAGGCAAAGAAATATTCAAATATACCCATACCTGGAGGATTGTCATGGCTTTCTGCCTGAATTACATACTTCTGAAATCATCTGACATTTGTACAAAAGGTGTTAACTTGTCTGGGGTACACCATAAATGAAAAGAAATCTCATCTGGTACAGTCAACAAATTATATTCCTGGGAACAAGTTTGAACACAACTTCCCAGATCTCTTTTTCTCACGCCAGAGAAAAATTCATTTGACAACTTACTTCAAACTAGTGGCTACAAAAACACTGCTATCTGCAAGGCAAATACTGCAAGCCTTTGGGTTCATGGCCTCATGCATTCTACTAATTCCATATGCAAGACTGCATATGAGGAAATTACAGTGGTATCTAAAACAGCTTATGGTGTCAACATTCTCAGGATCTAGAAGCAATGATTCCTATCGTACCTTGCCTACGGTTAGAATTCCTTTGGTGAGCAGAGGCCTGCCACCAAAACAAGGGACTACCATTCACTCTACCCCCTGCCGCCCAAACCCCAACAGACTCATCAGACTATGCATGGAGGACTGAGCTAGCAGGGAAGTGCATTCAGGGCAAATGGAACCCAAGTCAAATGCACCTGCATATCAATCAAAAAGAAATGTTAGCTGTACAGAATGCTCTGACAGCCTTCAAGGACCACATTCTTCCAGGACAATTAATGGTAAAGATTGGCAACACCACGGTTATGTGATGCATAAACAGGCAGGGGGGGTACCCATTTTTACCCCATCTGCAGACTAGCCATGGCTCTGTGGAACACAGCCTTGAGCTACCAAGTTAATCTACAGGCTCAATTCCTGCCAGGAAAACTAAATACACTGGCAGACAAATTAAGCAGAAAACTCAAGGACCCACATGAGTGGAAATTGGAACCAAAAATTTCCAACATGTTGGTCAACCAATGGGGGATCCCAGATATAGACCTGTTTGCCTTCCCCCAGAACTATCAATTGGACAAATTATGCCAAGGACTCCCCACAAACGAGTATGGAAAGTGGATGCTCTGTCCTTCAGCTGGAAAAAATCTATCAGTTTATGCCTTTCCTCCTCTGCCTCTCCTCTCCAAAGTACTACTAAAGATCAAACGGGACAAACCAAGGATGAATACTGATTGAACCAGACTGGCCGTGCTAATACTGGTACCCCCTCTTGCGCAGTGTCACAGCTGGCCCCATGGCACCTACCTCAGACCCCTACCCTGCTCTCAGCATGCGAGCTAGATTCTGCAACCCCAGCTTCAAACCCTGAATCTGGCAGCCTGGCTAATCTCTCCATTACCATCCCTCGGTAAACAAGTGTTGGATGTCATTTTGGAGGCAAGGAGGCCTAGTACTAGAAAATCTTATGCTGAAAAATGGAAAAGATTCTGTGCCTTGAACCAAACTCAAGAGATGGCCACAGCAGCGCCCAATTTACCTCAGATTTTTCGATGCTTAACTGAGATGCTTCACAAGGGCCTTTCCTTTTCCTCCTCCAAAATTCACGCCTCCGCCATTTCAGCTCATTACGACACAGAACCACCCGTCTTTTCTCACCCCACTGCTCAGGCAGTTCCTCAGAGGGACCAGAAACTTAAGACCACCCAGGAGAGCCCAAACTCTAGCCTGGGACCTTTAATTTTGTATTGGAAAAACTCTCTCTTCATCCTTTTAAGCCAGCTGCAACTGCAGAGTTAAAATTCTTTTCTTGGAAAACAGCTTTCCTTTTAGCAATCACTTCACCAAAATGGTTATCTGAATTACAGGCCCTTGTGGCACTGGAGCCTTTCATCATCATTCATTCGGACAGGGTGTCCCTCGGGAATAATCCCTCTTTTATGCCCAAGGTGGTATCCAGTGTGGCTCTTAATCGGTTCATTCATTTGCCAACCTTTTCTAATCCACAGAACAAAGAAGAACGGATACTGCACTCCTTAGATGTGCACAAACAACTTAGATTTTACTTGGACAGGACTAAACCTCAAAGGAAATCTGAACAACTGCTGGTGGCATTTGCTGCAGGGGCAGTGGAGAGGGCTATTTCAAAGCAAACCATTTCTAAATGGATAGGCCATTGCATTCATTTCTGCTATAAGCACCATGAAAAACCTATCCCACAGGGGATTAGACCCCATTCAACCAGGGCTGCTTCTACCTTTACAGTCTTTCTCAGATGTGTCCCTACCAGGAGTTCTGTACATACTTTCACCAAGCATTGCCATTTGCAAGTTTCTCTAAATCCAGAGCTGACTTTGCCACTGCATTCTTAGAGGGCCTTATTGCTGATCCTAATGCTATCTAAATTCCTCCTGCCATCCTTAGCTTTGGAAATCTACCCAAATGTGATGACTCAACATTGAAACATGAAGAACATAGTACAGTTGTGTACACTTAGCATAAATGTAGATGTTCAAGTGTATTCACTGTTGCAGTCCTGCTTACCATCTTTCCAGCCCCCTGACTTCTTTTCGCTATATCTCTATTCTCCTTTACTATACTTAAAAGCTTTTTGGTGTATTTGCTTTTTGTTGGAGGTATAACCTTGTGTGTGTGTATATGTGTATATATATATATATATATATATATATGTGTATATATATATATATATATATATATATATATATGTGTATATATATATATATATATATATGTATATATATATATATATATATATATATATATATATATATAATATATATATTTGATTGCTTCCCATTAAGGGGGGCACATGACATCTGGGGCAAGAAAAACTGATGTAAATGGTGTCTGCTGCATGCTTTTTATCCCTGACTACCTGATGTCACGGAAGATGACCGCAACTGATGCAGGACCCAAGACTTTGATAATCGGGCAGACTGAGGGCTACTGCAAGCAGATAACCCAAATGTGACAAGTGCAACAGTGAATACACTCTAGCATCTATATTTATGCAAGTGTACGCAACTGTACTTTCTTATCCAATGGCTTACCATTAGTAGAGCCTTTTCTCCCTTCTCCCATTCTGCTTCATTTAGTCTTCACTGGGGTCATCCTAGTTTCCACCCAACATCCAAACATCTGTGATTTAGGTCCAGTCATTGGAGCGGTCATCCAGAAGGTGAACCGCCAAGCCTCCTTCAGTGGCAACTTAGTCTGGATTGAGAATTTTAAAACCTATTGGATTGGAGCAGCCGTTTCTTTTTTTTTTTTTTTTTTTTACAAGCACAGATGCAGTAAAGACTAATGCCATCAGCTTCTGGCCTGAGATATGAAATGTCTGCTTTTAATTGGTTTCCTCCCTCTGGCACTACTGTTCTTGAGGTCATTTGAGCTAATGGCCTTCCTTCCCTTACGATTGGATCATACAGCTGGGCTGATTCCAGCTCCTATTCCTACTCTGGTTTCCTCTACTCCAGCTGTGTTAAACAGAGTAGGCCTTTGAGCCCACAAATGACATGGATATCCAGACTGTGTTAAATTTCAGTTTCAGGGTCATCTGTCCTACTCTGATGCTTCTGTTCTTGGTAGCTCAGCTCTGGTCACTGTGTTGGGGCAGGTTGGAACAATTGTGGAGTCCGATGTGTCCTTGGTATCTTCTGATAATAGGTCGGCAGACTGAGTGCAGCGTACTTCAGTTTTGCCTTTGTCTCAGGGAGAGGATGTTCTTCCCTGAAAACCAGTATGCCTTCCTCTTCGACATCTGAACTTGTAGACATGCTTCATTCTGCTAAGGGATGGCTCATCCTGGGTGGTGTCCAGTCTGCTTTTCCTTCAAGGCCTCCAGGCTTCAGTTTCTCCCCCAGATTCTCCAGGATGGTAAGTTTCAGGCAAGAGATGCTGTAATGGAAGCACCTGGTTCCCCTGAAGAGTCCCTCACCATGGATAATGGACCTCAAGGACGAAGAGGGATTCCCTATATCCTCTGGCAAGGACACCTCTTTTGGTGATCTTTTAGATGTACATCGCCAGCTCTGGGGTTGGAATGGCAATGCCCCATCTCCAGATAGAACCGTATTTATGGAGGCATTTGGGGTGGGCCCATTTGCTACTTTGGTAGTTCACCTCAAAACTACTTTGTTGACCTGGCTTCCCAGAGGACAGGAAAGTGGCCTGATATGGTGGAACTGATACCAAAGAATCTAGGCAAGATTCTCACTCCTCCCAAGGACCAGCACACTGAGTAGTAGGGGTCCAGATGTAGATACAGCTGTAGTAGCAGCAGCCATTAAGGAGGATATTTTGGAGGAGACTTCTTGGCTCATCCCCTGAACAAGGAATTTTGGGCATTGGACCTGTTTGGGAAACTCGTACCCCTCCGCCGCATTCACACAATTAAACTCTCTCCCTCATTTGACCTGACAATGCCATGCTGAAGTCTTAGGTGTCAGGGTCAATGCACAGCAGACTCCAGAGTCTGAGAGAACTTTGACTTCGATATCCACTTTACAGTCCATTGCTTGTGTCCATGCATCTGCTGTCTAACACTGCTGATAGAATGTCACGAGCTGCTGGCATTTCCACAGGATGAGGCTGTATAATTTTGCGGACTGCTCCAAGACGTGCTTTATCGATGCCCCTTTTGACATCTCTTCACGTATTGGGACTAAGGTTAATTTCACTTTGACCAGGAGTGGACATGACAGGAAGACTTTGTTTGCTGGAGTACTTTTTGCTGCCCTTCAGCAGTTTTTTCAGGAACCAGCTATTGAGGGTTCCTCTGCAGCAGGGCCAGTAATCAGAATGTACCATCAAGGCAGAGGTAGTCCACAGAATCTGGGTTTTCATGGTGCCTTCTCTGGGAGGCCCTTACAGCAACCCTGAAGGGTTGCTGCACTGTCTGGCTCTGGAAGCAGTCTGGTCGTTGTTTTGGCTCTACACAGAAGTATGGTAGACCATAATCTGTGATGCATGGGTGTTTTAAGTCCTATCCAGAGGCTGTACAATTCCATTTTTGTAAACTCCAAATTTAAATTTTAAATACTCCCAGAGATGCCAACTGTCAAAGTAGACAGTTGCATCCCTTCTCCAACAGCTTTTGAATTTCATAGTCCATGAAGTCTCACCAGACCAATGTAGGTATAGGGTCTATTAAGTCATTTTTGTTTCCAAAGAATGACATCAGGCTAAATTTGGATTTGAGCAGTTTGAATATTTTTTTATAAAACAGACCAAGTTCTGGATGGTTACAGTGCAGTTTGTTCTGCCTCTATTGACAGCTGGATGCGCTCCAACCACAGGGATGCTTATATAAAGATAATGAGGTGTTCCACCATATCAGCAGTTCCATCTGGGAGCCAAACATTACCAGTTCAGAACACTTCCCTTTGGTCTCACCACTGTCCCCTGGCTGTTAAAGTGCATGGCAGTCGTAGCAGCCAGGCACAGACTGTTAGGGTTCCACGTCCTTCCTTAACTGCATGACTGGCTCCTAACTGCTCCCATGAGAGCATCTTTAGTCAGATGCATGGACACTTAACTCCTGATAGTTCACTGATACCCAATACCCAAAGAGCTGCACAGCTGCAGTCCAGCCTTTTTCCCTGTGCAAATGAGTGCATGGAATGCCACTTGGACACAGTTTTTCAAATGGCAAGACTCTGCTTCCAAAGTATTGTCCCTGCGATGTGTAGCTTTTTCTGTGTGCTCACCCAAAACCCCCAGCATATTTTATTCTCAGTTTCTTAGGACACATGGCAGCCACCATCTTCTTGGTCACCCCGAGCTAGATACTACATGAGGGTTCTGCAGTGGATGCTGACAGTACAAAGTTCGTATTTGCTACATCTGTTAAGTTCCCCATTGTGTTGACAAAGGTCTGTTGAAATTACATTAGGTGGTGGTCTCCCTTCATGTCCACTGAGACCGGTTGTTCTCACCCCTTCACTGGGCACAGGCATGACTGATATGCAAATGGGGGGGTGTGGGGCTTTTCTCCACTTTTTCCTCAGGAGGCCAAGAGTCCAGCAATGGTTGATTTTTCTTAACAGTTTCTGGTTGCAGCACATATCCCATGGAGATTCAATATATTGTTTGAGCAATAACATTTTTTTCCACACAGGTGGTTCTTGATTCTGAGAATTGCCTTTCAGATTTTTTTGCCAATACTGGGGAGTTCTGTGTTGATCTGTCGCATCCTTGTCCAACACCAAGTCGACAGCTATTATGCCTTGGATCCTCCTTAAGGACAGTCAGCTAGTGATGCTTTTCTGTACGCTTGGTCCTTGATGCTTCTGTGAGCCTACTCCCTGACTCAACTGATAATTTCTTCAGAAGGCAGCCCTTTGCAGACTGACTGTAATCCTCATTGCCCCATTATGGCCTTGTCAAGTGTGGTCTCCCTTTCTTTGGCCTTTTCTGAAGTACCTTCCTTGTGTACTGGATCCTATTCTGGATATGAATTCTTATCTGGCAGACCTGGACTTGTCTTCTCTTGATGGACAGAAATTCTAAGCTTTCAGAGAAATAATTTTTTAGACAAAATGCACTACTCTAAGTGTAAGTTGTAGCTATTAAGTGGAAATGCTTTGGTTATTACGGTATCTCTAAGGGTTTGGAACCCTTTTTAAGACCCTTTACAAGTCATTCTGGAGTTTCTAGCAGATGGTCTGATTCCATTTATTCTATTGCTCAGGTGCAACTGGCATCTATTTTACAACGTCCACATTGGTGGGACAGTATACATTTTGACTGCTGTCAAAATTTCAAAGACTTTCTTCAGGTGTGCTTTTTTGTGTCTTCAGTCCGGAGCCCTGTTCCTTCTTTGGATTTACTTTTCATACATTAGGTGCTGGCTGCACCTCACTTTTAACTTTGTCAGTCATAGCAGAAGGTTCATTGTCTTGGAAGACTTTTATTCTTGGTGACCGATGTTCTTCGTGTTTCACTGTTGCAGTCATCACATTTGTTATCTGCTTGAAGGTAGCCCTCAGTCGGCCTGATTAACAAAGTCTTGGGTCCTGCGTTGGTTGCTGTCCCTTCTTCCTTGACGTCCGGTCGTCAAGGTTATAAAACATGCAGCCGACGTCATTACATCAGTCTTTCTTGCCATGCGGTGCCCGAAGCAGAAGCAGTTCAAGTGCCGGTCGGCTGACTCCTGAAATTTTTGTTTCCAAGTCTCAGAACCGAAGTCTTCAACTAAAAGCTAAGTACCCTGTTGGAGAAACCTTTTCTTGCTCTAAACCGATGTCAGTAAAAGTAAATAATTGCATTTTTTGTTGAAAGCAAATACCTCAAAGATTTTCATTTGTACTGTATTACTTGCCTAGGCCTTGACCATGACATACCTCGCTGTCGGTTTTGTGCCTTATTTAAACCATGAACTATCAGTCAGTTTATTTGCGCTTATAAATTTTTTAGTGCTTGTTTCAATTATGTCCACTCCGCCAGCAGAGACAATGATTCAAATAGCAGTACAAAAACTTCTTTATTCCAAGTAGCGAAACAAATGTGCAAGAATTGGAGACAAGCGCTTTCGCCCGGATCCTTCCAGGCTTTATCAAGTCAAAAATTTTTTTTGACTAAAGCCTGGAAGGATCCGGGCGAAAGCGCTTGTCTCCAATTCTTGCACATTTGTTTCGCTACTTGGAATAAAGAAGTTTTTGTACTGCTATTTGAATCATTGTCTGTGCTGGCGGACTGGACACTTTTTTCTTGGTCTTTGTTACTTTTATTGTGGTCTTGTTTCAATTATCCTGATATGTCTTCTGTAAGCTATCCAACTGCCAACATTCTGAGGAAATGCAAAGATAGACAGGCTGCCCAGTTCGCCGGTACTCTGGCGCTTTCGCAGCCCCTGATACTTGCTACTTCAGATTCGCAGTTCTCTGAGATCCATTTGTAGTCTGTATGCCTTGAGATGCTTCAACTGTGGAACCTGCAGATGTCTCTACCTTGGATGGGTCCGGAGCCACTGTGCAGGCACCGGCTTCTGAGGGTGTATTCAGGCCTACTGACTTGCATATCAAACTGGCGCCATCTTCAAGGCCTAAAACTCGAACCATGCCTGGAAAACTGATGCCCAGACTGCATGGGTCAGGCCTCTGGCTAAAGAACAAATAATGACTGAAGACCTTATTACTTTTATCAGGGGAAGCCAACCTTCCCTTTCTGAGACCTAGGACTGAGTTTGCTTATGATACTTCTGACCAGGATTCTGAACTTTGTTTCCTCTGACCAGGATTTACCCTTGTCTACCTATGAAGTTTCTGATGTTGAGGACTCTATTCCCTCTGCTTCTCCCACAGAGGGTTTCTCTCTTGTTGAAACCTTGCATACGCTCAGGGAGCTTTTTCATTGGGAAAGTCGATTTCTCTGATCCTAAAAAGAGGCTTGGGGATTTCTTACTCCTGCCCCAGCACAGGCCTTTAGCTATACCTCCTGTACTGGACATTGATGCCTTTTTGGAATCTAGCATGGCCCCTGACTCTCTACCTCCTGCTTCTAGGAAACCTGATAGATATTACAGGGTTCCTGACTCTCACAAGTTCCTTTTCAAACATCTTTCTGCGGATCCTGAAACCATTTCACAGGGACTCAAGGGCATTAAACCTACTACTGCCAAAAGTCCCCCCCCCGTGATAGAGACTCCAGGGCACTGGATAGATGGGGTAAGAAGGTATACACTTCTGCAACTTTGGCCATTAGGGCCTTGAATTCACAGTTTCTTATGTTAAAGTATCAGCTGCATATTATTGGAATGCTTAAACAGAAAATGATTACTCCTGATTATGCTGAAGATGAGGATTTACAGGATTTTTATGTGTTCTGCTGAACAAGTTGGTAAACATTACATTGCAATGTGGTTTTGATTCACTAGAGGCATCTTGCAGGGCTGCGGTAACTGGGTCTGTACTTGGAAGGCATTCTTGGCTTAAGGAGCAATCTTTGCCAGATCATGTTAAAGCGAAATTGCTGTATGCTCCCTTAAATCGGGGCCACTTCTTTGGCAACAAAGCAGAAGAAGTTCTTAAAAAGATGGAGGAAAAAGCTAAATCTGTGCAGACTGTTAGACTTTTTACAAGCACTACCTCCAAGATTTAGTAGGCATTGGCCTTCTAAGAATTGGTCCTTTCCTGCCTCTTCCAGACCTTCAGTCCAAACCCAGATCCAGCAGACCACCCAGGCAATGCACAAGACAAGCAGCGGGGGGCCTCCACTTCCAAATTTGGGAGTAATAAAACTCCCCCCATGTTAAACTGTCTGACTTATTTTTAAATCTTACAAGCACTTCTCAACTGACTGCCTTTTTTTTGGGGGATTGCACTTCATGCAAAGAACTGGGGACTCATTACCCAGGACAAATGGGTTTTAAATAGTGTTCCAAGGATACAGATTTCACTTCCACACATCACCAACTCCAAGTGGTTGGCCAGATCTATCTCCAAAGCAGTGGGCAGAGGCCCAGAAGCAAGTACTCTCTCTTCAGCATAGGGGATATTCAATTGGTACTCTATTTTTCCTGGTACCCAGAAAAGACAATTCATGGCATCCTATCCTGGACCCTACCTACTCTAAACACCTTTTTGGTGATTCCAAAATTCAAGATGCTGACTCTTCACCAGTTGCTTCCTATGCTAAGCAGAGATGTCTGGTTGGCAACACTAAATTTAAAGGAAGCATACCTGCACATTCCAATTAGGGAGTCTTGCAGAAGATACCTACGCTTCAAAGCAGGAAGCATACCTGCACATCCCAATTAGGGAGTCTTGCAGAAGATACACGCACTATCAGTTCTCTCTACTACTCTTTGGCTTATCTACTGTGCCCAGGGTATTCATAAAGTGCCTAGCTCCAGTCATTGCATTTTGCAGGCAAAGAAATATTCAAATATACCAATACATGGACGAGATTCTAATTCAGGAAGAAAACCAGGACATACATTTCAATCGTCTAGCTTTTGTACAGAGGGAGCTAACTTGTCTGGGGTACACCATAAACGAAAAGAAGTCGCACATGGTACCCTGTTAACAAATTTATATTCCTGGGAGCAAGCTTGAATACAAATTCCCAGATGGCTTTCCTCATGCCAGAGAAACAAATTCACTTGACAATCTACTTAAAGTGGTCACAAAAACACTATCTGCAAGGCAAATACTACAAGCCTTGGGGTTCATGGCCTCCTGCATTCTTCTAATTCCATATGCAAGACTGCATATGAGGAAACTACAATGGTATCTAAAAAGCCTATGGTGTCAACATTGTCAGGATCTAGAAGCAATGATTCCCATCATTCCTCGTCTACGCCTAGAGTTCCTTTGGTGGGCAGAGGCCTGCCACCGAAACAAGGGACTACCATTCACACCACCCCCTGCCACCCAAACCCTAACAGAAGCATCATACTATACCTGGCAGGTAAGTGCATTCAGGGCAAATGGAACCCAATTCAAATGATAAAGAAATGTTAGCTGTACAGAATGCTCTGATAGCCTTCAAAGGACCACATTCTTCCAGGACAATTAAAGGTAAAGACGGACAACACTTGTTATGTACTACATAAACGAGGGGGGTACACATTCTTACCCCCTCTGCAGACTAGCCATGGCATTGTGGAACACAGCCTTGAGCTACCAAGTACATCTACAAGCTCAATTCTTACCTGGAAAACTAAATACACTGGCAGATGGACTAAGCAAAACCCTCATGGACCCACATGAGTGGAAACTTTAACCAAAGATTTTCAACATGTTGACAAGCAACTGGGGGAGCCCAGATATAGACCTGTTTGCCTCCCACCAGAACTATCAATTGGAAAATTTTGTGCAAGGACTCCCACAGACAAGCATGGAAGGTGGATGCTTTGTCCTTCAGCTGGAAAAACCTATCAGTTTATGCCTTTCCTCCTCTGTCTCTGCTCTCCAAAGTACTACTAAAGATCAAACAAGACAGACCAAGGATGATTTTGATTGCACCAGCCTGGCCACGCCAATACTGGTAGCCCCTCCTGTGCAGTGTGATTGTTGTCCCCATGGCACCTGCCTCAGACTCCTACCCTGCTGTCTCAGCAGGAGAACCAGATTCTGCACCCTTTGCTTCAAACACGGACCCTAGCAGCCTGGCTAATTTCCTAAGCTCTCCTTTACCATCCCTCAGTAAACCAGTGATGGATGTCATTTTAAAGGCAAGGAGGCCTAGTACTAGAAAATCTCATGCTGAAAAATGGAAAAGATTCTGTGCCTGGAACCAATCTCAAGGGATTGCCCAATTTACCTCAGATTTTACAATACTTAACTGAGATGTTTCACAAGGGCCTGTCTCTTTCCTCAATAAAAATTCACGCCTCAGCCATTTCAGCTCATTATAACACAGAACCTCCCCTCTTCTCTCTCCCACTGCCCAAGCAGTTCCTCGGCGAGGCCAACAATTTAGGACCACCCAGCAGAGCTCCAACTCCAGCCTGGGACCTTAACTTTGTACTGGAGATACTCGCCCTTCCTTTTGAGCCAGCTGCTACTGCAGATTTAAAATTCCTTGGAAAACTGCTTCCCTTTTAGCCATCACTTCAGCATGAAGGGTATTTGAATTACAGGTCCTTATGGCAGTGGAGCCTTTCATCTTTCATGTGGACAAGGTGTCCCTCAGGACTAAATCCCTCGTTCATGCCAAAGGTGGTATCCGATGTGGCCTTTAATCAGTCCATTCATTTGCCTACCTTCTTTCCTAATCCACAGAACAAAGGGAAACGGATCCTGCACTCCTTAGATGTGCACAGACAACTTGGATTCTACTGGAACAGGTTTTAACCTCAAAGGAAGTCTGAACAACTGCTGGTGGCATTTACTGCAGGGACAGAGACGGCTATTTCAAAGCGAGCCATCTCCAAATGGATAGGCCATTGCGTTCACTTCTGCTGGATGCACCATGGAAAACCTATCCCACCGGGATCAGATCCCACTCAACCAGGGCTGCATCTACCTCTACAGCCTTTCTCAGAGGCGTATCTACCAGAGACATCCTAGAAGCTTCTCCCAGGAGTTCTGTACATTCTTTCACCAAGCATTACCATTTGCCAATTTTCTCTAAATCCAGAACTGGCTTTTCCACTGCAGTTTTGCAGGGCCTTTTAGCTGGTCCTAATGCTATCTAAACTTCTCCCATCCTTAGCTTTGGGAATCCACCCAAATGTAATGACTGCAACAGTGAAACACAAAGAACCTAGTACAGTTGTGTACACTTGCCATAAATGTACATGTTAGAGTGTATTCACTGTTGCAGTCTTGGTTGCCATCTTTCCAGCCCCCTTACTTTGTTTGGCTATAACTCTTCTCTGCTTTTCAATGCTTGAAAGCTTTTTGGTGTATTTGCTTTTTTGTTTGAGGTATAACCTTGTATATTTATAGATTTAATTGCTTCCCATTAGGGGGGCAGCTGACATCTGGGGCAAAAAAAACTGATGTAATGACGTCTGCTGCATGTTATATTCCCCTGATGTCACGGAAGAAGAGACAGCATCCGACACAGGAATCCAAGACTCTGGTATTCAGGCCGACTGAGGGCTACCTGCAAGCAGATAACCCAGATGTAATGACTTCAACAGTGGATACACTCTAACATCTACATTTATGGTAAGTGCACACAACTGTACTTTCCTTCTGCCAAGCGGGTGTCAAAACTGCAAGCCCTGTCTTCAGTACCTCTACTTTGAAGACAGGGTGGTCCTTTGCATGGATCCTTCTTTCTTCCTACGGTTGCTACAGAGAAATTTTGAATCTGTCCAGTCACTTACAAGGTGTTCCCCTGAATTTTCCAACAAGGGGAAGACTTGTTTCATTGTCTTGATGTACATTGACAATTGACATTTTACTTGGATGGAATCAAATCTTTTGGAAAGTCTAAATAGTTGATCTGATGCAGTCAGTTTTCACATAATCCTTAACAGAGTTCTGTTCTGAATCTCTGAACCGACTTGGCTGTTCCACCTTACGCCCTTCAAAACTCTCTAGCTTCACCTTACCCAGAATGCTCTTCTGTTCCCTAGGATCTTGTATCCTGCTTCAAAGTGCCAGACATGTTTTCATTTCTGTTCCTGAGTTAGCCATTGCTTTTTGTGTAAGTTATTCATAATCCTTTAGAGGCTTTTCCTTGAAATCTTTTGAATCTCTAATCCTTGTCTATTTTCATTTTTTATATATCTTTGCTACCAGCTCTTCTTTCCAAACACTTATGCTCCACCATCATTGGTACTCCTTACCTTGAGGTATGTTTTGCACCACATTTGGTACTCTCCCTTTACCTTTTTAGGTAATCTCTTGGATACCATTGTTGGTACCTTTTTTATTTCTATATATTTATTTTTTTTTTCTACTCTCTCCTCTAATGGCTGAGGAAACAAAAGGCACAACTGGCTTTAAGGGATGCCAGAAGTGCAATCAAACTCCCTACTTCAGACGCACACTGTGTGTACTGCTTAGGTCCTGTGAGTGTGCAGTCTCTCGTGGCTTTAGTAACTGGGCCATAGTAGAAAGGAAAAATGCATTAGTATTGAAAGGTTATTTTGAAATCTGATTTTGATGAGGCTCTATCTGCATGCAGTTCCTATTCTTCCTCCTAGTCATTCTCAAAGAAAAGGAGTTCAGTTCTTTCCGATCCTTCAGCACAAACCTCTCAAAAGGCCAAACTTTCCCTGGCTCCTACTGTTTCTTCAGAGCTGAATGGGAAAACTATTGCCTCTCTTCCATTAGGGTGCTGTCATCTGCACCAACATTTTTAGAACTGACTAAGCATTCTGACCAGACTTCCACTCCCATCTGTTCCTCAGATACCAGAACCAAAACCATATTTAAGGATCTTCCAGGGACAAGATACTCTCCTTCTTACTGATCCTTTTGCAGACAGACCCCCAGTCTATTCCAAGAGTCTCACGGAGTCCAACATTCTGATTGCTGGTGGATCAGCTACTAGTAGTGTGGAGATTTTCTAACACTTTGGTTTCAAGCCTCCCTGGTTCTGGATTTTTGCTGACTCATAAACCAACTATTATTCCTCCTCTGATTCCAGTTGAAGCTTCAGAACTCCTGGTGCAGGCAGCCCATGATGTTCTTCATGTTTCACTGTTGCAGTCATTGCATTTGGGTTATCTGCCTGCAGGTAGCCCTCAGCCGGCCTGAATACCAGAGTCGTGGATTCCTGCATCGGATTCTGTTGCATCTTCCATGACGTCCAGTCATCAGGGGTATAAAACATGCAGCCAACGCCATTACAACAGTTTTTCTTGCCGTCTGGAGCCCGAAGCAGAAGCAAGTTCGCAAGTGCTGGTCAGCAGACTCCTGAAATTTTCGTTTGAGTTTCAGAACCGAAGTCTTCAAAAAAGCTAAGAAGCCTGATTGGGATCTATTTTCTTGCCCTTAACCAATGTTAATAAAAGTTAACAATTGATGTTAAGTTGTCAATCTCGCCTTCATTCTTGCTTGATGGGTTCGGAGCCGATCCCTCGGCTCCGACTCGGCACTTGCTAAGCTCGAGAGTCACTTTTACCAGCTCGAGGCAGCCCCATATCCCATGATGCAAGGCGGTAAGTACCCAGATCTCGTTTGCCGCTTCGCTTATGAGGTCCTCCTTTTACCAGCTCTTGGTAAGTGATTCTATTTATGAATATTAAGCCCCTTTTTTCTTAAAAAAAAAAAACCCTTAATTGTTAGTTAGTAGTTAATTTTTTACCTTTTGTGACAGAAAATCCCTGTCTTTGCTATTTTATTTTAGTCAGATTTATACCCATCCCATCCCTTCCCTGTTAGGGTGTGTGTGTTGTTTATAGAAATACCTTTTTGGGTATTTTATTTAAGTTAATTTTTGACTGGTGTGTGTGTGTGTTTGTTTAAAGCACCATGTCAAAGGAGAGGGTCTCAGGTTTTAAGAAGTGTGACTCGTGCTGTCAGAAGATGTCTCTGACAGACTGTCACACTTCTTGCCTTTATTGCCTAGGCGCTCTTCACCTGCAGGACTCCTGTGCTATTTGTCATTCCTTCAGCCAGAGAGTCCTGCAGGAAAGGCGTAATAAACTGATTCTTAGGGGCCTTCTTAAGCCGGAGGGCTCTCCGGCTAAGTCGGCTCCATCTAAATCAGTTAAACCTTCCAAGGCCCAGGCTTCTGTATCTAAGCCTGCGGCCTCGGCTCCGACTTCGTACTGAGTCGAGATCGGCTCGGCTGGAGCCGATTCTGGCAACAAGCCTTGGCACCGATGGCTATCGGTGCGAATCTGTATTGACCGCCGATGTCGGCTCCGATCGGTTCTGACACCCATGTGGCTCAGGCATCGGTGTCGGCTCGATCGGCTCCGACACCGTTACTTTGTGGCTGTATCGGCTCGGCTGGAGCCGATACATCGAGCTTCCTGTCGGCTCCGAGGTCGGCTCCGACAGGATCTATAATATCGGCTCCGATGGCTCATTCCAGGAAGAGGTCGAGGTCTCCTTCCTTGGAGCCGATACTTTCGGCTCGGCTTCACCTCTTCTATCGGAGCGGAGCCGCCGGAGCCGATCTTCAAGGTCATCCAGGTTGTCAGATCATGGCGTAGAGAGTGGTCAGTAGATTACTTAAGTCACAGGTACTGGCCCAAATGTTACACAGTCCGTCTCAACAGGCGACTGTTGGTCCACACCCATTACAGTTCCTCCAACTCTACCCCAGAGCTTGGAGTTGGAGTCTTCGGAATGGTTACTGCTACGGCTGGAGGGCGGATACCCCTTCTGTTCCTTCAGCCTCTACTCTTATCTCCTCTTGAGACCTTCCTTAGAGGGATTCGGTGGTCTGGCTTCCATGGTCTCCTCCGAGGGGGTGAGTGGCATGGGACCCTTGTCCGAGCCCGCTCTTCCCTTGGAGCCTCGACCTGGTGAGCTCGGCTCCGACATCTGCCTCGGAGACTTCTCTTCGGTGGTCCCTGGAGTTCCTAGCTCTTGAGCGGGTTCTCTCGGACCTGCCTGGGAGGAGCATTCGAGGTGATGAAGAGTGTACTGGCCACTGGTATCAGTCAGCAGTCTGTTTCCGTAGCTCCTCTCTCTATAGTACCTGTTGACATCTCTGCCACTTCTCTTGCTACAGGACCCAGAGATCCTCCGCCTCAGGTTTCCCCATTGGGAATTTCCCCTCTTCGAGGATTCTCCTGATGTTTGGGAGATCCTCCTAGGAAGAGGACTTGTAAGAGGAAGCATGTAGACTCCCGAGTCTGTCACCGGATACTGACTTTGATGAGTCAGAGGCATCCCTAGATCCCCTCTGAGGATGTCTCCTTCTCAGACATCCTAGAACTTCTGAAACAGAGGAAACTGGCCCACCAACAATCCCTCTGAGGATGAGTCAGTATACCTAGAGGCGTTTGGATCTCGGCCCTCCACCTCCTGGGTGTCTCCGCCTTCGACCCCTTATGCAGGTTATTGCACGAAGTGGGCAGCTCCTGACTCTGTAGAGCCAGTCCCTAGGAGGCCTTCAAAATTTATCACTGCCCGGTGACAAACAATTCCTTACTAAGGGTGTCCCGCTGATGCCATGGTGGTGGCTGCGGCCACCAAAAGGAACTTGCAGATCCTTCCGTGCCCGTCCATCCTCCTAATAAGGACTCTAGGACCATGGATAGATGCAGTGGCGGATGTTTTCCTCAGCGACCTTTGCTATCGTTAGCTGAATTATCTATGTCACTTCACCAGACTCCAGAGATATCCTGAAGGAGCTGGGAGAAGTAGTTCAGGATCCTACAGCTGCAGGGGCTCAAGAAAAATTGCCGCAGCTAGGAACCCTCAATTCCATTGCAAACTCCTCCATGCGGCTAATATCTTATGCTGCGGATGGAGCAGTAGAGCCGCAGGTACAGGTGTGGCTCTTAGGCGCCAAGCCTGGATGCGGCTATGTGATTTTGCGATCCCTTTAAGGCGTCCTTCACAAATTCTCCCTTTGATGGGTCAGCTTTGTTTGGCCCTCAGGTGAAGGAAACCTTGACCAGGTGCGAGCAGGGCGGCAAGACTCTTTCTGCTGTTGGAGTCCGTTTTCCACCCTTCTAGACCTTATCCCAAAGGACAGAAGGGCGGGAAGATGTGGTTCCGTAAATCCCAAGGAGTCACGCCCGGATTCACGTGGTCAGTTTACCCCTAGAGGCAGAGGGGTAACAACAACAGGCGCCGCTCTAGAGGGAGAGGGGTCCGAAGAACCAGGGAAACAAGGAGCCTCTCTCTGACAAGCCCTTTCAGCATCCCTGAGGTGTTGCCCGGCTGTCCCTCCTTGGAGGCAGTCGGGAAGATTATCACTGTACCCAGAAGCCTGGCATTCCCTCACTCAAGACAGATGGGTACAGTCGATCATATCCAAGGGTTACATAATTCCTTTCGAGGAAAGTCCTTCCCTCAAGTTCCTTCCAGATGTACCACCGGTCTAAGGGAGATTGCAGAGTCAGAAATGTAAAACTACTGCAAAAGAGCCATTCAGCCAGTTACAATAGACCATTCAGAGCCGGAATCTACTCAAGGTTCTTTTTGGTCCCCAAAAGGCGGGAGACTGGAGACCAATATTGGATCTCAGCAGACTCAAGTCTGTCAGGAAGACAAGATTCGAATGGTCACTCTTCAGTCAATTCTGCCCTTCTTACAGAAGGACAACTGGATGTGCTCAATAGATCTTCAGGATCGTGCTATCACATCAAAATTCACAGGCGGCTCAGGAGATTTCTCCGCTTTCGGCTAGGGTCCAGTCATTTCCAGTTCAGAGCCCTGCCCTTTGGTCTCACTACAGCCCCCAGAGTGTTCACCAAATGCATGGCAGTGGTCACGGCTCACCTGAGGCGTCAAGGATTCCAGGTGTTTCCGTATCTCGACGACTGGCTCCTGTCAGCCACCACCAGGCATCAGCTTATACAAGCCAGGGATTACACAATAGACCTTTGTTCTCATTTGGGCATCTCAATCAACTTCGAAAAGTCATCCTTATCGCCCTGCCAGTCTATTACCTTCATAGGCGCAAACTTAAACACTGTTCGGATGTCAGCTACCCTTACAGAACAAAGTGTTTCAGACATTCAGACTCATGTCAGGATCATTCTAGCCAGCAAGAAAATACAGGCCAGAATGGTTCTAAAGGTATTAGGTCTCATGGCTGCGGCCATTACTCTTCTTCCCCTGGCTCGATTTTACATGCGCCTTCTTCAGTGGATGCTGTTCACACAGTGGTCATACCAGCAACTTCCAATGCGTCACCAGATTCTGGTGACACAGACATGCAAAGAGCATCTTGCTTGGTGGATCACATCTCCTCAGGTTCACCAAGGCAGGTACTTTGTACCCCCATCCCCGATAGCCACTGTCACCACGGATGCCTCCCTGATCGGGTGGGGGGGGTCATTATCAGGGCAGGATGGTTCATGGGGCGTGGCAGCCGTTCGGGTACCATCTGCACATCAATGTCCTGGAGATGAGAGCAGTGCTTTTAGCGTTGCAAGCCCTCAGCGACTTTCTTCCCGTAGGGACAATTGCAGTCCACACAGACAACATGTCTGTAGTTTGGTATATCAACAAACAGGGCGGAACCAAGTCCTACCCCTTGTGTCGAAGCGCTCAGACTATGGCAATGGGCGATCTCCTCTCATCGGTTTCTGGTAGCAACGCATATCCCTGGGAAAACCAACATTATAGCGGACAGATTGAGCAGAGCTATCCTCATGCCTCACGAGTGGTCTCTCAAGCAATCTATAGCGGAAGAGATTTTTCTGGAATGGGGTCGTCCATGTTGCGATCTTTTCGCTACTCCCCAAAACAGCAAATGTCCAGACTTCAGCCTCTTCCCTCTATCAGGCCATCCCCCAGAGGCGGCTCTGACCCAGGATTGGCCCCAGGGACTTCTTTATGCCTTCCCTCCATTTCCTCTGATCCCTCAGGTGATCCAGAAAGCTACCGTTTTGAGAGCCAAATTGATTCTCATTGCCTTACTGGCCTCGACAAGTTTGGTTCCCGTTCCTCCATCATCACCTTTTGGTGCAGCCGTGGCATCTGGACCCAGTGCCAGACCTTCTGATTCACCAATCGGGTCAGCTGCACCGGTCAATCCCTTCTCTCAACCTCACAGCATGGTTGCTCCACTTCCTTCCTTAGCCAGGCTTCCGTTGATCTCTAACCCAGTTAGAGACATCATAGTAACCGCTAAAATCCTCTACCAGGAGGATTTATACAAGCAAATGGAAGCGTTTCTCTTATTGGGCTAAGGCCCAAAATATTGATCCTTTTACTGCCCCTGTTCAGGCAGTCCTGGACTTCTTAGCAGAGATTTTTCATGCAGGCTCCTCTTCTTCCACAGTCAGAGTTCAATTGGCTGCTATTTCTAATTTTCATGTCGGGATAGCAGATCATAATATTATGTCCCATAGGCTCTGCAGGGCCTTCTTGAAAGGAATTTTCCTACTAAAGCCTCCAATCAGGAATCCTCCTCCTCAGTGGGATCTAAATTTAGTGCTGACATCCTTGATTCTTCCCCTTGAGCCAGCTGTTTCTTGTTCCCTGAAATATCTTTCTTGGAAAACTTTATTCCTAGTGGCTATTACATCTGCCAGGAGGGTGTCTGAACTTCATGCTCTTCGGTTCGACCCCCTATTTGGTTTCACAAAGACAGAGTATCTTTGAGAACTAATCCATCCTTTTACCTAAGGTCGCTTCAAAGAACAATCTGAATCAATCCATTGATCTCCTGTATTTTTCCTAACTATTCAGATAGAGCTGAACAAAAGCTACATTATCTTGATGTCCACCGTCAACTTAGATATTATTTGGACAGAACAAAAAATTTAGAAAATCTGATCAACTTTTTGTTTCCTATGCGGATAATAAAAAGGCCTTCCTGTTTCTAAAGTGACCTTGTCCAGATGGCTTTCTTTGGTCATCTCGAAATTTATACGCTCAGGGGAAAACAGCTGTGCTCAAAACCTAAAAGCACATTCAACTAGGAGCTTAGCTACTTCTACAGCCTTTCAAGCTAGACTTCCTTTGGACACTATTTCTGCAGCGGCCACTTGGGCTACTCCTCACACTTTGTTTCCCATTACAAATTGGACTTGGCCTCCAGGGACAGAGCCAGTTTTGGCTCTACAGTCCTCAAGAGTTTGTTCCATTGAGCCACCCAGGATAGAGGTGCTAGGGGCTGGTCCCATCAAGCAAGAATGAAGGCGAGATTGACAACTTAACATTAAGAAGTTATGTACCTACCATAACGTTCCATGTTAGTTGTCTTCTCTCGCCTTCTTTCTTGCGACCCTCCTCCTTCCCCTGGCCTGGACAAACCTTGTATAAGAAACTGTTATGCTGAAGACCATTCAGACCTGGTCTTTCTTCCATCTGTAAGTTTTCTTTCTTCCTTTGGGAAGTATTTTATGCTTGGTGCTATTGCCCTTTGTCAGCAAACGAGATCTGGGTACTTACCGCCTTGCATCATGGGATATGGGGCTGCCTCGAGCTGGTAAAAGTGACTCTCGAGCTTAGCAAGTGCCGAGTCGGCGAGGATCGGCTCGAACCCATCAAGCAAAAGAAGGCGAGAGACAACTAACATGGAACGTTATGGTAGGTACATAACTTCTTATTTTACCTGTGGAAAGCAAATACCTCATGAAGATTTTCATTCGTACTGCATACCTTGCTTAGGCTCAGACCACGAACGTCCCTCACCGTCTGTTTTGTGCCTTGTTCAACCCCCGAACTATTGATCGTCTGTCTATTTGCAGCTAATTATTTCGTAACTCGGTACAACTATCCAGAAATGGCTTCCGTAAGCCATCCGACTATTGATATTCTGAAAAAAAGTAAGGATAGACAGACTAACCGCAATGGTCCAAAACTACTGACTACGCTTCCGTTAAGCTAGTCGCCAGTTCATTAGGTGCTTTTGCAGCCCCTGATACCCGCTACTTCAGATTCGCAGGCCTATACTGCGATCCATTCGGAGTCCGGTATGCTGCGAGATGCTGCTTCGACTATGGAACCTGCAGATGTGTCTCTACCTTGGATGGGTCTGGAGCTGCTGTGCTGGCACAGACTTCTGAGGGTGTATTCAGGCCTACAGACTTGCATTTTAAACAGACACTGATTTCTTTGTCCAGGCCTAGAAAACCGACGTTCAAACCACATGGTCAGGCCCATATGCCTAAAAAAACAAATGCTTAGAATGGCTGAAGACCTTATTACTTTAATTAGGGGAAGCCAGCCTTCCCCCTCTAAGAGACCTAGAACTGATTTTCCTTCTGATATTTGTTTGTTCTGATTACCAGGATTTGTCCTTATCTACCTACGAGGATTCTGATGCAGAGGATTCCATTCGCTCTGCTACCCCTCCAGAAGCTTTTTCTTTTGGTAAAACTTTGCACAATCTTAGGGAGCATTTCCACTGGGAAAGCCAGGATTACTCTGACTCCAAAAAGAGGCTTAGGGAATTCGTACTCCTTCCTCAGCACAGGCCTTTAGGTGCATCTCTCCTGTTCCGGATAATGTAGATGCTTTCTTGGAATCTAGCCTGGCCCCAGATACTTTGCTTCCGGCTCCCAGAAAACCTGACCGGTATTAGATTACTTGACTCAAGTTTTTCTTCAAGAATCCTACTGAGGATCCAGAGACTATTTCCCAAGAACCAAAGGGCATTTAGGCTACTGCTGCCAAAAATCCTACCTCTTCTGATAGAGATTCCTGAGCCTTGGACAGATGGGGTAAGAAGGTATACATTTCTGCTACTTTGGCCATTAGGGCTTTGAATTAGTTTCATATGTTAAAGTACCAACAGCATATTATGGGACTACTTGAACAGAAAATGTTGATTCCTGACTGTGCTGAACACGCAAAATTACAGGATTTAATGCATTCTGCTAATCAAGTTGGTAAACATACTTTGCAATGTGGTTTTGATTCTTCAGAAGCATCTTGTAGGGCTGCTGTCACCGAGTCTTTACTTAGACATGCTTGGCTTAAGGAGCAAAACTTGCCAGATCATGTTAAAGCTAAATTACTGTATGCTCCTTTAAACCAAGACCGCCTTTTTGGCAACAAAGCAGAAGAGGTCCTCAAAAAGATGGCGGAAAAAGCTACATCTATGTAAACTGTGAAGGATTTCCTACAAGTACAGCCTCTCAGATTTAGTAGGCATTGGCCTTCAAAGAATTGGTCCTTTCCAGCCTCTTCAGGTCTTCAGTCCAAACCCAGGAACAGCAGACCACCTAGGTTAGGCTCAGGCTACGCACAGGCCTAAGCAGTAAGGGGCTTCCATTTCCAAAGCGGGAAGTAGCAAGACTCCTCCCTATGGAAAAATGGCGCAATGACTTAACCCTTACAAGCCCTGCTCAACTGCCTGCTCCCTTAGGAGGAAAGCTCACCCTTCATGCAAAAAACTGGGGACTCATTACCCAGGACAAATGGGTTTTAAATATAGATCTCAAGTAGGATTGTTCATTTGTCAGCAACCTGTGGGTTACGGATCCGATATCTGATCCGAGCCGGCAACTTGTTTCAAGCTAATGGATCCGAGCTCCTAGCTCCTCCCTTCACCCATAATCCCCTGCTAACCCTCCATGACCTCAGATCTAGTTTGCCGCGCTTGTGATGGCTGGATCCTTTTTGAGCTCTGCAGGTGAGTGGGAAAAAGTTAACTTTTTCTAGTATTTTTCATCAGGAAATTCTTTTTTAGTTTAAATTAATGCTTGTAAAGTGTGTCTGAGTTAGGTTCCTTATTTTTTAATTAATACCCACCCTTCACTGGTCGCTAGTGTGTGAGTGTTGGTTGAGTGCCTTTTGGGGCCTGTGTGTGTGTGTAGCTTTTCTTTTTAGTTTAAAAAAAAAAAAAGGAATGGCTGAGGCCCCAAAAGCCATATTTTCTAAATGTACCGAGTGTGGCCGTAAGCTCTCCCCGGCTGATGGCCACACTCGGTGCGTTCGGTGCCTTGGGGTTGAACACCTCACCTCGAGCTGTACTATCTGTGCAGCGTTCAACCCCAGGGCACTGAAAGAATGGAGGTCGAAGCTGGTCCTGGCGGGACTTTTACCCCTGGATTCAGCTTCGGCCTCCGCTACCTCTGCTGCTCCTGTGGCACCATCACAGCCTGTGGTGGTTGCCACTCCTGTCCCCCTGCCTCCGACTGGGACTCAAACTCCCGCTAAAGTGTCGGAGGACAGGGAGGCCAGGAGGGAAAGGAGGAGAAGCACCACAAGCGGGCCGAGACCTCCGTTCGGCCCGCCAGCTAAGCAGGCTTCTCCCTCCACTGCTTCTAGGTCTCCTCCTCCTCCGATCCCCTCTTCTCCCGGGCCCGAGGGGGAGGAGACCTGATCTCAGTCGAGGTCATAGAGGCGGCATTCCAGGCCTGCCTCTCTGGCCTCTTCGAGATCCACTTTCAGCTTATCAGTTGCAGACTTGGACCAGATGATGCGAAGGTTCATCCAGACCTAGCTGCAGATGGGAGTGCTCTTGCATCCCCCCCCCCCCTCAGGGGGGGAGCTCGACACCTTTTTTCCACCCAATTGCTCCTTCTCCGACCCGCTACCCGGGTTCGGAGCCGAGCAGCCTTGGAGCCGGGGGTGGGTCGGCGCCGACAGTACTTGGTACTAAGGATCCGACCCTACCCTCGAGCCTGTCTGATCCGACCTCTCGGAGCCGTGGTCCGAGCTTCAGATCTGGGGGATTCAGTGTGCCTTCGGCTCCATCCAGGTCTGAGCACACTGGTCCCTCGGATCCGACTGTCTTGGCGCCGACTCCGATCCCTTCATCGGATCAGAGTGGGAGCCGACTTTCGGATCCATTGGAGAGTGGCTCTCCCTCAGCATTCGATGTTGTGGAGAGGGCTCTGTTGAGAGCATCCGGACCCCCAGTCCTTGCATCGCCTCCTCCCTGCACTCCCTCTCTGCTGGACCAGGCTTACATCACCCGGCCAAAGGGACAGCCTGCTTCGATGTCACAGATAGTTCCATTGGAACAAGATGTTGCTGGCAAGGCCTCCTCGGACAGTCCCCCTGAGGAAGCTCCCCGCAAGCATAAGTGCAAAAGGAGGCACGTGGACTCCCCTGAGTCCTTAACCGAGGACACGGACTTGGAGGAAGGGGAAGGCTCCTCAAGATCACCCCCTGAGGATGTCTCCTTTGGAGACATCATGGAGATGCTGAGAATCAGAGGTGGGTGATCTGCCCCCCAAGTCTTCTGACGAGTCCATGTTTCTGGAGGCATTCGAGGCAGGCCTGTCTACCTCCTGGGTGTCCCCTCCAGCCAACCCCCTGGTGGACCTCATTACCACCAGGGCATGGAAGGATCCGGACACCGTGGAGCCAATACCGAAGCAACCGGGTAAGATTCTTGGCCCCCCCTCAGACCGGTCACATTGGAGTAAGGGCCCCCCTGTAGATGCCATGTTGACGGCGGCAGCCACAGAGGGAATTGGCTCAGGAGAGTCCCTCATTCCATCCACCGAGCAGAGAGCCCCGTTTGATGGATCGCTTAGGGAAGCAAGTCTTTAGTTCAGCGACCTTCTCAGTAAGGTCTGTGAACTATATGGCACATGTCATCAGGATGCAGCGGGATCTTATCAAAGAATACGCTGCATCCCCCCCGAGTCCATGTCTGAGGAGGGTAAACAATTGTACCCCACCCGAATGGCCACTCTGAGATCTATTTCAAACACCTCTATGCGGCTGTTGTCCCACGCCACAGAGGGAGCCGCTAGGGCTAGCGGAGCAGGCAGTGTCATGAGACGTCAGGCCTGGCTCCGTCATTGTGACTTTATGGAGCCCTTTAAAGCGTCCTTCGCGAATGCCCCCTTTGGTTCTGCCCTTTTTGGCAAAACAGTTCGCGAGACGCTTGTCCAGAGTGAGAAGGACGGGAAGACGTCTGCCATCAGAGTCCGCTTCTCTGCTCCCTAGCGGTCCTTTTTAAGGAACCAAAAGGGTCAGAAGAAGATGTGGTTCCGGAAATCACAACATTCCCAACCAGCTCCGGACAACCAGTCCTACCGTGACAGAGGTGGACAGGGAGGACGTCGCCCCAGGGGCAAAGGGGCTCCGAGAAATTGAGTCCAGAGAACCTTTCTCTGAGTGGCCCGCGCAGCAGCCCTGAGGGGTTGCCCGGCTGCTCCACTCTGGAGGCAGTCGGGGGGGGGGGGGGTGGCGTTTTTCGAAACATCTAGCTGCATGGGAGTCCATCACAACAGACCGCTGGGTGCTTAGCATCATATCCAGAGGGTACAAAATACCAGTTCTTCATGTCCCCCGATCCATGAACCTCCCCGATGTACCACCCGATCACAGAGAGGCTGCAGAAATAAAGCAGCTGCTAAGAAAAAGAGCCATCCACCCCGTCCCCCAAGACCAGCTCTGATTAGGGTTCTACTCCAGGTTCTTTTTGGTGCCAAAAACGACGGGGGATCTGAGACCCATCCTAGACCTTTCCCGCTTGAACCTGTCAGTAACCAAGGAAAAATTCCGAATGGTCACTCTTCAATCTTTCCTCCCCCTTTTGAGGGAGAACGATTGGATGTGCTCTATAGACCTCAAGGATGCGTATTACTACATCTTAATGGACAAACGATCCAGGAGGTTCCTTCGCTTCTGGCTGCAAGCCAGTCACTACCAGTTCAGGGTCCTTCCATTTGGCCTCACCACAGGCCCCAGGGTGTTCACCAAAGTGTTAGCAGTGATTGCGGCCCACCTGAGACACCAGGGAATTCAGGTCTTCCCGTACCTGGATGACTGGCTCCTGACCGCACCAACAAGGCATCTACTTTGCTTGGGCAGAGACTTCTTTCTCCATCTAGCCCCACAACTAGGCATCACTATCAATGTCGGCAAATCTCTACTGGCTCCAACACAGATCATAGAATTCATAGGTGCCAGAATAAACACCAGAGATTTGCGAGCCTTCCTAACTCCCGAGAGAATCCAAAATCTACAACTTCATTTCCAGGCTATTCTTCATTCAGAGGCTTCACCAGCGGAATTGATCCTGAGGGCACTAGGCTCCATGGCGGCAGCGATTACACTCCTTCCATGCGCCCGTTTGAACATGCGAGTCCTGCAATGGACTCTGTTAGTGCAATGGTCCTTCCTATCCCTTCCTCTCCACCATCCCATTGCTATCAGCAAGGCTTGCAGAAGGGAGCTACTATGGTGGCTCCAAGCATCGAACTTCCATACGGGCCGTCCCTTCTGCACCTCTCCCCCTATCGCCACGGTGACCGCGGACGCTTCCTGCCTCGGGTGGGGGGGGCATTACTCAGGCAGGACAGTCCAAGGCACGTGGAACGATAGACCTCCCTGCATATCAACGTTCTGGAGATGAGAGCGGTGCTGTTGGCGTTGCAAGCACTTCAGAGCTTCCTCCCCGCAGGAGCGATTGCAATTCACTCGGACAACATGTCAGTGGTCTGGTATATCAACAAACAGGGGGGAACCAGATCTTATCCTCTTTGCCGCGAAGCCATGAGAGTGTGGGAATGGGCGATCTCCACCAACCGCTTCTGATTGCAATGCACATTCCGAGGAGGACCAACATCCTAGCAGACAACCTCAGCCGCACCCTTCTTACCCCTTACGAGTGGTCTCTCAATCCTCTAGTAGCGAAGCAGATATTCGCAACATGGGGACAACCCTGCTGCGATCTTTTTGCATCTCCATCAAACGCCAAATGCGACCATTTCTTAGCTCTAATCCCCCCAGGGGAATCTCCAAGAGACACTCTGGTGCATGCTTGGCCACCCGGTCTACTCTATGCCTATCCTCCTCTCCCAATGATTCAACTCTTACAGAAAGCCTCGCGGTTGGGGAGCAAGATGATTCTCATTGCCCCATTCTGGCCTCGACATATTTGGTTCCCTTACCTGTGGTCTCACCTTGTGAATCACCCTGGGATTCTAGATCCCATTCCGGATCTCATCTCCCATCCATTGGACTTGCCAACTCCAAACCTGGACAATCTGAAACTGACAGCTTGGTTGCTCCAGTTCCACTCCTAGTTAGGACTCCCGGTATCTCTTCACCAGTCAAAGCCATCCTCGTGGCAGCGCATAAGCCCTCCACCAGGAAAGTGCATCACAGTAAATGTAGCGTTTTCCATCTGGGCGGAGCGCTGCGACCTAGATCCCTTTACGGCTCCTCTTCCATCCATTTTAGACTTCCTAACTGAACTCTTTCAAGAAGGCGCTAGTTGTTCAACTGTCAAAGTGCAATTGGCAGCCATTTCTCATTATCATGTGGGACATGATACAGGGCCCTTTGTCAGCCAAATTGTGTAAAACCTTTCTCAAGGGTACCTTTTTACTTAGACCTCCTGTAAAAGAAGCCGTACCCCCATGGGATCTTACTTTAGTTCTTCAAGCCTTGACTGCTCCACCTTTTGAACCCGCTGCTTCAGTGGATCTCAAATTCTTGTCATGGAAAACAGCATTCCTTGTAGCCATTACTTCAGCAAAAAGAGTTTCGGAACTTCAGGCTCTTTCTGTAAAGCCTCCATACCTGATTTTTCACCCTGATAGTGTACCTCAGGATCAATCCTTCCTTTCTTCCCAAGATAGCATCAGAAACCAACATAAACCAATCCATAAATTTACTGGTTTTCTTCCCTAAATATCAAAATAAGGGTGAATACAAGCTGCACTCATTGGATGTTCATAGGCTGCTTCGTTTTTATACTCATAGGACGGCTGGCCATAGACAATCTGACCAGCTGTTAGTTTCCTTTGCCAAATTTAACTTGGGGAAAGCTATCTCTAAAGTATCTTTATCTCGCTGGATTTCCCAATGTATCCTACTGGCTCATCAAGCCTCGGGTAGACCCGCACCAGAAGGAGTTTGTGCTCATTCCACTTGCTCCATTTCTACTTCTGCGGCTTTCAAGTCTAGAGTTCCTTTGGATGATATTTGTTCTGCAGCCACTTGGGCTTCATCTCATACCTTTATCAACCACTACAAGCTAGACCTGCTTTCTAGAGGGAGAGCATCCTTTGGCTCTGCGGTGTTCGTAATATCCTTCCATGGTGGCCACCCAGGGTGCAGGTAGCTGGGGACTCTGTCCCACAGGTTGCTGACAAATGAACAATCCTACTTCAGATTTAGAAGTTATGTACTCACCATAACGTTCCATCTGAGTAGGTAGTTCATTTGTCTGCAACCATCCCCCCCTCCTTCCCCCTGACCTTCTTCGGATCTATTAGTTTTTAGATATCCTTTGTTGGATATATATTGAGAGGCAAACTCGATCTGAGGTCATGGAGGGTTAGCAGGGGATTATGGGTGAAGGGAGGAGCTAGGAGTTTGGATCCATTAGCTTGAAACAAGTTGCCGGCTCGGATCCGATATCGGATCCGTAACCCACAGGTTGCAGACAAATGAACTACCTACTCAGATGGAACGTTATGGTGAGTACGTAACTTCTAATTTCCTAAGGATACATATTCCATTTTCACACCCTACCCAACCCCAAATGGTTGGCCAGACCTACCCCAAATTAGTGGGTAGAGGCTCAATAGCAGGTTCTCTAAGTATCGGCTATTCAACCTGTCCCAGCAGAAGAAAGGGGTCAAGGTTTTTATTAAAGACTTTTCCTGGTACCCAGATAAGACCGCTCCTGGCGTCCTTTCCTGGATCTCTTTGTTCTAAACACCTGTTTTGGTAATTCCAAAATTCAAAATGCTAACTTCAGCTGCTTCCCATGCTAGGCAAAAATGCCTGGTTGGCAACATTGGATTTAAAGGAAGCTTACCTGCACATTCCAATAAGGGAATCTCGTGGGAAATACCTACGCTTCAGGACAGGCTCCATGCATTATCGGTTCTCTGCACTTCCCTTTGGCTTATCTACTGCGCTCAGGGTATTCACAGTGTCTAACTCAAGCAATTGCATTTTGCAGGCAGAAATATTCATATATACCCATACTTGGACGATTGTCTGTGTCAGACAGAAAGCCAGGACTTGCTATTAAAACATCTGGCATTCATAAAGAAACTTCTAACCTCACTGGAGTACACCATAAACGAAAATAAATCTCACCTAGTACCCTGCCAACAGATTGTATTCTTGGGAGCAAGCTTGAACACAATTTCCCAGGTGGCTTTCCTCACTCCAGAGATACAAGTTTGACAGCTGGGTCTTTGTGACCAGCAGTTTGACGTAGGCTATCTGCAAGGAATATTCTGCAAGCCCTGGGGTTCATGGCTTCTTGCATTCTACTAATTCCATATGCCAGACTGCAAATGAGAACTACAATGGTATCTAAAAAGCCTATGGTGCCCACATTCTCAGGACATGGAATCAATGATTCCCATCATTCCTTTTATAAAGACAGTGTTCCTTTGGTGGGCAGAAGCCTGCCACCACAACAAGGGGCTCCCCTTCACTCTACCCCCTGCCGCCCAAACCCTAACGCTCATCAGACTATGCAAGGGGGGCTCACTTGACAGGGGAGTGCATTCAAGGCAAATGGAACCAGAAACAGTTGCACCTGCATATCATCCAAAAAGAGATGTTAGCTGTACATAATTCCCCGACAGCCTTCAAAGACCACATTCTTCCAGAGCGATTATTGGTAAAGGCAGACAACACCACAGTTATGTCGTACATAAACAAGTGGGGGGAACCCACTCGTACCCTCTTTGCAGACAAGCCATGGCTCTGTATAACACAGCCTTGAGCTACCAAGTGCACCTACAAGCTCAATTCCTGTCAGGCAAACTAAATTCACTGGCAGACCTAAGCAGAAATCTCATGGACCCATATGAATGGAAACTGGAATATTCAACCTATTGAACAAATGGGGGGACTCCAGAGATGGACCTGTTTGCCTCCCCTCAGAACTACCACTTGGACAAATTCTGCACAAGGACTTCCCACAATCAAGCTTGGAAAGTGAATGCCCTGTCCTTTACTTGGGAAAGCCTCTCTTTATGCCTTTCCCCCTCTGCCTTTCCCTCTCCTCTCGAAGGTTCTACTAAAGATCAACAGGACAAGCCAAGGACAATACTGATTGCGCCAGACTGGCCACACCAACACTGGTACCCCCTCTTGCGCAGTATGACACTACTGGAACCATGGCACCTACCTCAGACACCTTCCCTGCTCTCCCAGCAGGCGGGCCAAATTCTGCACCCTCAGCTTCAAACCCTGAACATTGCAGCCTGGCTAATTCCTTGAGCTCTCCAATAGCATCCCTCAATAAGCAGGTGCTAGATGTCATTCTGGAGGCAAGGAGGCCTAGTACTAAAAACCCTATGAAGTGGACGATACTGCCCTGGAGCCACACTTTGGGGATTGATACAACTGTGCCTGGCTTATCGCATATTCTTCAGAATTTAACAAATGCTCCACAAGGGCCTATCCTTCTCGTCCATTAAAATTCATGCCTTTGCCATTTCAGCACACTATCATACTGAACCACCCCTCTTCTCTCACCCTCTGCTAAAGCAATTCCCCAGAGGGGCCAAAAATGTAAGACCCCCCCCCCCAGGTGAGCTCCTCCACCAGCCTGGGACCTTAATTTTGTATTGGAAAAACTCACTCTCCCTCCATTTGAAGCAGCTGCAACTGCAAAGTTGAAATTCTTTTCTTGGAAAACAGCCTTCCATATAGCCATCACTTCTGCAAGAAGGGTGTCTGAATTACAGGACCTCATGGCTGTGGAGCCCTTCATTATCTTCCATGCAGACAGGGTTTCCCTCAGGACCAGTCCTTCCTTTATGCCCAAGGTGGTGTCCAGTGTGGCCCTAAATCAGTCCATTCATTTGCCTACCTTTTTCCCTAATCCACAAAACAAAGGAGAACGAATACTGCACTCCTTGGACGTGCACAGACTGCTTAGACTTTATTTGGACAGGGCTAAGCCTCTCAGAAAATCTGAACAGCTGCCAGCTGGCTTTGTTGCCGGGGCAGAGGGTAAGGCCATTTCGAAGCAAGCTATTTCTAAATGGCTAGCCCATTGCATTCATTTCTGCTATAAGCACCATGTAAAACCTACCCCACAGGGGATAAGACTATATTCCACCAGGGCTGCATCTACTTCTACAGCATTTCTGAGAGAGTCCCCTACCAGGGACATCCTACAAGCTGCTACCTGGAGCTCTACATACATTCACCAAGCATTACTACATGCCTATTTCTTCTAAATCCGGAGCTGGTTTTGCCACTGCAGTCTTGCAGGGCTTAATAGCTCAGCCCTAATGCGCTCTAACTTCCTCCTCCCTTCCTTGGCTTTGGGAATCAACCCAAATGTAATGTCTGCAACAGTAAACACACTCAACATCTACATTTATGTGAAGTGTACACAACTGTATTTTTTGACTGCTTCAGTGCTATCAGATCTGCATCTCCTGCACCAGTTGCAGCCTTGAGCTCTTCGGTTCTTTTGGAACTGGAGACCTCCCGGGGCTGAAGCTTCGTTGCTGGTTTCGGGGAGCATGGCTCCACTCCACTTTTTTGGAGCTGTCCGTGCTTCACAGGGCTTTGGCACATGTAAGCTCTGCTCTAGCTTCTGCTTAAAAGGCATTTTCCTCTGTACTGATTGTTACCATGGATGTTCTTCGTGTTTCACTGTTGCAGTCATCACATTTGGGTTATTTGCCTGTAGGTAGCCCTCAGCCAGCCTGAATACCCTAGTCTTCGGATTTCTGTGTTGGATGCTGTCGCTTCTTCCATGATGTCAGGTCATCAGGTGTATAAAACGTGCAGCCGATGCCATTACATCAGTCTTTCTTGCCGTGCGGTGCCTGAAGCCGAAGCGGTTCGCAAGTATCGGTCAGCCGACTCCTGAAATTTTTGTTTTCACGTTTGACCTCAAGTCTTCAAAAAGATAAGTACCACATTGGGGATCCTTTTTTCTTATTCTAATGGATGTCAGAAAAAATTAACAATGGTCTTGCCTGTGGAAAGCAAATACCTCAGATTTTCATTCTTACTGTGTCATCTATTTATGCCTATACCACAACGTCCCTCGCTGTCAGTTTTGTGCCTTGTTCAATGCCCAAACTATTCCTTGGGCTATTTTTTGTAGCTAAATTCTTTCGATCTCATTTCTCCGAAATGGCTTAGTTAAGCCATCCGCCTACCAATCTTCCGAAAAACATAAGGATACAGACACTCAGTCTACATGGGTCCAAAACTGTCAATGATGCTTCTGTTAAGCTAGACGCCAGTCCGCTGGTACTCAGGGAGTTGGTTTTGCCGCCCCTGATGCTTGCTACTACAGATTCGCAGGCCTCTACTGAGACCCATTCGGAGTCCAGTATGCCGTGAGATGCTACTTTGACTATGGAACCTGTGGATGTCTCTACATTAAATGGGTCTGAAGCCGCTGTACGGGCACCGGCTTCTAAGGGTGTATTCAGGCCTACCGATTTTCATATTAAACTACTTTTCAAGCTAAAAATACCAAATTCCTCAGGCCTAAAGTTCGCACTACACCTAGAAAACCGATGACCAAACTGCATTCTCAGGCCCATATGCCTCAAAAACAAATTATTCGATTGGCTGCAGACCTTATTACCTTAATTAAGAGAAGGCAGCCTTCCCCCTCTAAGAGACCTATAACTGATTTTCTTTCTGATTCTTCTGATCAGGAATCTGATATCTCTGTTCCTTCTGACTACCAGTATTTACCCTTAGGATTCTGATGCAGAGGATTCCCTTCCCTCTGCTTCCCCTCAAGTGGATTTTTCTTTTGGTGAAACCTTGCACACCCTTGGGGAGCACTTCCTCTGGGAAAGCCAGGACTATTGAGTCCAAAGAGAGACTTGGGGAATTCTTGCCTCACAACAGGCCTCTAGCTATCCCTCCTGTACTGCAGATGATTTTTTCCTGGTATCCAGGGTTATTCCATACACTTTGCCTCCAGCTCCCTAGGAAACCTGATGGGTACTACAGAGAACCTGAATCTGTCAAATTCCTCTTCAAGAATACTACTGCGGATCCAGGGACCATTTCACAAGGACCAAAAGGCGTTAAGGCTACTACTGCTAAAAATTCTACCCCTTCTGATAGGGACTGTAGAGGTTTGGACAGATGGGGTAAGAAGGTATACACATTTGCTACTTTGGCCATTAGGGCTTTAAATTGCCAGTTTCATATGTTAAAGCATCAGCAGCATATTATCGGACTACATGAACAGAAAATGATGATTCCCGAGTGTGCTGAACACAAAGATTTGCAAGAGTTAATGCATCCTGCTGAACAAGTTGGTAAACCTACTTTGCAATGTAGTTTTGATGCTCTAGAAGCATCTTGCAGGGCTGCTGTCACTGGGTCTGTACTTAGAAGGCATGCTTGGCTTAAGGAACAAAACTTGCCAGATCATGTTAAAGCTAAATTACTGGATGCACCCTTAAACCAAGACGGTCTTTTTGGCAACAAAGCAGAACGTCCTCAAAAGGATGGAAGAAAAAGCAAAATCTATGCAAACTATTAAAAATTTCCTACAAGTACAACCTCCTAGATTCAGCAGGCATTGGCCTTCAAAGATCTGGTCTTTTCCAGTCCCTTCCAGGCCTTCTCGGTCTAAACCCAGGAGCAGCAGACCACCAAGACTTCAGTCTCAGGCTATGCACAGGACTAAGCAGTGGGGGGCTCACTTCCAAAATAGGGAGTAGTAAGCCATCCCCTATGGCAAAATGGCACAATGACGTAACCTTAATTCTTCCAAGCCCTGCTTAGCTACTTGCTCCCTTAGGAGGAAAGCTCGCCCTGCATGCAAAAAACTGGGAACTCCTTACCCAGGACAAATTGTTTTTAAACGGTTTCCCTAGGATACAGATTACACTTCCAACCCCAAGTGGATGGCCAGACCTCCCCCCAAATCAGTGGGCAGAGGCCCAAAAATAAGTGCACTCTCTCCTCAGTATCGGGGCTTTTCAACCTGTCCCAGCAGAACAAAGGGTACAAGTTTTTTTTTTTTTTTTTCCCCCCCCAAGACTGTTCCTGGTTCCCAGGAAAGTAAACTCCTGATGTCCTGTCCTGGACCGGTCTATTCTCAACACCTTTCTGGTGGTTCTATAATTCAAAATGCTAACTCAACAGCTTCTTCCTATGCTAGCCGAGGATGCCTGGCTGGCAGGCCTAGTCTTGAAGCTTACCTGCACATCCCAATAAGGAAATCCTGCAGAAAATACTTACTTTTTCAGGGCGGGCTCCATGCACAATCAGTTCTCTTCGGCTTATCTACTCTGCCGAGGGTATTCACAAAGTGCCTAGCTCCAGCCATTGCTTTTTGCAGGCAGAGAAATATTCAGATTTACCCATACTTGGACTACTTGGACGGCTGCCTGATTCAGGCAGAAAGTCGGGACTTATTACAATGCCTGGCTTTTGTAGAGAGACTTTTAACCTCACTGGGGTACACCATCAACCAGAAGAAATCGCAGCTAGTACCTTGCCAACAGATCAGATTGTATTCCTGGGAGCAAGCTTGAGCACAACTTCCCAGATTTATTTGACAACCTGCTTCAACCTACTGGCCACAAAAACCCAGCTATCTGCAAGGAAAATCCTGCAAGCCCTGGTGTTCATGGCCTCTTGCAATTCTGTTTATTCCATATGCAAGATTGCAGATGAGGAAACGTCAATGGTACCTAAAAAGTCTATGGTGTCAGCATTCTCAGGACCTGGAAACAATGGTTTACAGTCGATCTCTTTTATCTCTTTCAAGACGCCCTTCTTAGTAGCCATTACTCCCGGAGAGAGTTTCAGAGCTTCAACATTATCAGCAGCTACCCCTTACTTTGGTCTTCATCATCGACGTGTGTTTACCTCAGGACCAGCCGTCCTTTTCTTCTAAGGGTAGCTTCTAGCAGCATTAATCAATCCATTAACCTCCTGTCTTCTTTTCCTAAATATGAAAACAAAGGTGAATATAACATCCTCATGATGGCCACTTCTGGGGATTAGCTGCTAGAGACTGTCCCACAGGTTGCAGAAAAATTTCTCCTGCTTCAGATTTAGAGGGTTATGTACCCCACCCCATCTTGCATCTGGTAGGGTGTCTCATTGTCTGCAACTCCACTCCCTCCCCCCCCCTGGTTTTTCAGTTTCCTGCATATGATGTCTTACGCACCGGTGGTGTGTTTGCAAACTCAGCTTGAGGTCATGAGGGTAGAGCAGGGCATTATGGGTGAGGGGAAGAGCTGAGCTTAGGCTTGGATCTGGTAAGCCATGCGGTTCGGATCCGATATAGGATCCATAACCAACCCACAGGTTGCAGACAAATGAATACTCAGATGGAACGTTATGGTGAGTACATAACTTCTAATTCCTATCATTCCTTGTCTAAGGACCGAGTTCATTTGGTGGACAGAGGCCTGCTACCACAATAAGGGACTCTATTTCGCTCTACACCCTGCTGCTCAAACCCTGACCGACGCATCAGACTATGCATGGGGGGGGGGGGCTCACATGGCAAGGCAGGGCAGTGCATTCAGGGCAAATGGACCGCAATACAGTTGCACTTTCATATCAATCAAAAAGAAATGTTAGCTGTACAGAATGCTCTGACAGCCTTCAAAGACCTTATTCTTACAGGACAACTATTGGTAAAGACAGACAGCACCACAGTTATGTGGTACATACAAGCAGAGGGGAAGCCATTCCTACCCACTCTGCAGACTAGCCATGGCTTTGTGGAACACCGCCTTGAGCTACCAAGTGAACCTGCAAGCTTAATTCCTACCAGGCAAACTAAACTAAACTTACTGGCAGTTGACTTGAGCACAAATCTCATGGACCCAAACAAATGGAAACTGGACCCCAAAGTATTCCAGCTCTTGAACAAATGGACACCAGAGGTCTGTTTGCCTCCCCTCAGAACTACCAATCAAACAAATTCTGCACCTGAACTCCTGACAGTCAAGCTTGGAAAGTGGATGCCCTATTCTTTACTTGGGAAAGCCTCTCAATTTCTGCCTTTCCCTTTCTGCCTCTCCTCTCGAAGGTTCTACTAAAGATCAAACAAGCCAAGGCCAGTACTGATTGCCCCAGACTGGCCACGCCAGCACTGGTACCCCTTTTTGCGCAGTCTGACAGTGCTGCAACCATGGTACCTGCCTCAGACCCCTTCCCTGCTGTCCCACCAGGCGGTGCCAAATTCTGCACCCTCCGCTTCAAACCCTGAACCTTGCAACCTGGATAATTCCCTGAGCTGACCTCTTGCAACCCTCAGTAAGCAGGTGCTGGATGTCATTCTTGAGTCAAGGAGACCTAGTACTAGAAAATTCTGTTCAGAAATGTGGAATAGATTCTGTTCCTGGAGCCATGCTCGGGGGATGGGCACAACTGTGTACAGCTTACCTCATATTCTAGATTTAACAGAAATGCTCCATAAGGGCCTACCTTTTTCCAATTGAGATTCATGCCTCAGCCATTTCAACACATTATAATACTGAGCCACTCCTCTTCTCTCATCCCCTGTTAAATTTTTGGCCCCTCTAAGAAATTGTTTTAAGACCCCCCCCCAAGGAGAACTCCCACTCCAGCTTGGGACTTTAACTTTGTATTGGAAAAACGGTCATGTGAAGTTGTTCAATCTCGCCTTCCTCCTTAATGATGGGTTTGGAGCCGATCCTTGGCTCTGAGTTGGCCAATTTGCAAATCTCGAGGTCTCAAAGCTCGAGGCCAAAACCATATCCCACAATACACCACTACATTCTCCAGGTCTAGTTTGCCGCTGCAACTGATCATGCGTTTCATTACAGCTCAAGCTGTTGGAGAGATGTCTAATATTTTGTGCTATAATTTTCTAAATTACTTTTCTTTTTGTTATTTTGGGTTTATATAGGCTTGTTAGGACTGTTTATCCTTTTTCGGATTTTATATCCTTTTTGATCTAAATCTCTCTGGTTGTTGGGCATTGGCCCGTTTCTTCTGTGTTTAGCCATTTGGCTTATTTGCCCAATCATTAGCAGAGTTAGGCTTTTGCAGTTTTCTGCAATTTTTTGTTAGCCAGTTAGGCTCTTGGCCGTTTGTTGGCTGTTTGTTATTTATCTTAGCCTGTCAGGCTTATTCTGTTTGCAACAGACTTGGGAACTTACAGTAAAGCTGCCTTTTAGTACTTGTAGCCGGTTAGATTCAGTTTCATTTACTGTCGAGGTATTGTTTTCCTTGCTTATTTCTGTATTCTTGTCAGTGTATGAGAAGGGAAAATCAGGGCTTAAAAGATGACCTAAATGTAATTAGAAGATGTTGATAACTGATGGCTACTTTACATGTGTGTATTGCTTGGTTGAGGTCCACTTACAGGAGGTTTGCTCCATTTGTCATGGGTTCAACTCTAGACTCTAGTTTTGGCTAAAAGGAAACGTGAGCTACTGGAGTGGGGATTGATTGTCTGCTTTCCAATCAGACTTGGATTCTGCTCCGGGACAACCAAAACCTTCTCCAGCCTCTTCCACTAGTTTGGGTCCAAAGGGCTCTTTGGTTCTGAAGTTTTCTAAGAAAGCTGCTGTCTCTGCTCCATTGTCATCGGAACTGACCGTTCAGGTTAGTAGGAGCCAGTCCCCAATCTTGGAACCAGTATCTCCTACCTTGAAATCCCCAATTCTGGGTTTACCGGCTCAGTCATTGGTTTCCTCTCTGGCTTCCAGACTCTGATTCAGACGTGGATTGAATGGTATGGAGACTTTTACAGGATCCAGCACTAGCTAAAATTCTGTCTGCTTCGACTCAAGCAGCTTCGGAACCGACAAAGTCCTCTCCTGGTATTTCTGCTCCTCCAACTCGAATCTAGACATTGGAGCCAGGAGAGGCTATTCAGTCATTTGTGGAACAGTCTGTATCGACACTCACTTCTGACCTGTCTGTACCGACAACCCTGATGTCCTCTGTTGTGGCAGCGGAATGTGGGAGCTGACACTCTCCTGTCTGTTTTTTTTGGGGGGGGGGTGGAGTCGTCAAACCGATATATCTGTTCTGACTTTCTCTTGGGCCTTCTGCACGGTTGAGTTTGGCTCCTACCTTGGGCTCGAAGCCAACTGTTCTGGTGCAGGAGTCATCTTCGGTGTCTTTGGAGCTGTGGTGCCTTCCATGCCATAAGGGCTTCGTCTCCCCAAACTGCCACAACTTCTGATATGGCCACCTCCTCCCGAAAGGTGCCTTTTGGGGGAGCCCTGCTCTTCCAAGACCTCCCCAGAAATTCCCATGAGGTGGTCCCTCAGAAGAGGTTATATAAGATGAGACATTTAGATCCCCCCCAGGAATCCATCACGTCTGACACCAATTTGGAGGAATTGGAAGGGTCTCCAAGGTCTCCCTCTGAGGATATCCTTGAGATCCTTAAGCAGTGGGGTGACTGGCAGCCCCTAAACCCTACTGAGGATGAATCATTGCTCCTGAAGGCTTTCCAGTCCCGACCCTCCACCTCTTGGGTGTTTCTGCCCTTCGATGAGTTTTTGGATCTTAACTTTTATAGGAGTCTCCAGATTCTATGGAGCCTGTTACTAAGTGGCCCAACAAATGCATTTCAGCGCCTCAAGATAAGTCCTTTTTATCCAAACCCATACCTGTTGCCTTGGTGGTGGCGGCAAACACTAAAAAAGAGATGTCTGAGACTTCTACCTCGAGAGTCTAGGATCATGGACAGATACAGGAAGCTTATGTTCAGTTCTACGACCTTTGCTCTTCGGTCATTGAACTATCTAACCCACTTCACAAGTTAGAGAGATCTCCTGAAGGAGCGTGGAGATGCTCTCCAGGGTGCAGTAGCCGATTCAGCGGCAGACAAAGTCACGTCTTAGCTTGCTACCTTCAGTTCTATCGTAAACTCTTCCATGCGCCTCGTGTCTTATGCAGCTGATGGAAGAGTAGGGCAGCAGGTACAGGAATTGCTTTGCGAAAACATTCCTGGATGCGCTTATGATGTTTTGCAGAACCTTTCAAGTCGTCATTTGTGAATGCCCCCTTCGCTGGTTCTTCCTCATTTGGGCCAAAAGTTAGAGACCCTCACTAGATGTTAGCAAGACTGTAAGACACTATTTGCCGTAGTAGTCCAATTTTCTATCCTTACTTGACCTTATCCCAAAGGTCAACGTGGAGGGAAAATGTGGATGTTATGTGATCCTATCTCGCCTACATTCAATACTGATGGGCTCTGAGCCGATCCCTCTGCTCCGACTCTGCACGCTATGCTATAGA
This sequence comes from Protopterus annectens, assembly GCF_019279795.1. NCBI lineage: Eukaryota > Metazoa > Chordata > Ceratodontiformes > Protopteridae > Protopterus > Protopterus annectens. The sequence goes on from NC_056748.1 coordinate 648,782,408, forward strand.
GCTCAGCCTCTTATTGGCTGAGCTGTTTCTTATCCCAGGATGCACCACCACTAATCCACCCCGGAAAAAGAGTTCCTGACTAAAGGTGTGGCTGTAGATGCTTTGGTGGTGGCATCTGCTACCCAGCAAGATGTAGCAGAGGCTTCGACGTCCGTCCATCCTCCTAATAAGGAGTCTAGGAGCATGGATCGATGCAGTGGCGCACCCTAAGTTCAGCGGCCTTTACATTAAGGTCCTTGAACTATCTTACGCACTTTACCAGATTTCAGAGGGATCTGATTAAAGAACTTTCCGATACCCTCTTGGGTAACCTGCCTGAGGAGCTGGCCCAGACGGTTGACTCTCAGCTGGCTACACTGTCGTCCATTTCAAACTCGTCCATGAGGCTCATTTCTTATGCGGCCGAAGGGGCGAGTAGAGCGGCGGGTACAATTTTGCGGAGGCCTTTAAATCTTCCTTTGCCGACACCCCCTTTGATGGGTCCTCCTTGTTTGGACCCAAGGTAAAGGACACATTGACCCGCTGCGAGCAAGAAGGTAAGACTCTGACTGCCGTAGGGGCACGATTTTCCACTCCCTTTCGGCCTTACCCCAAGGCTAAAAGAGGAGGGAAAATGTGGTTCTGTAGATCTCAGAAGTCTTACCCCTCACAGCAGGACGATCCCCCTTCCAGAGGCAGGGGAGGGGGAAATTCTTCTGGAAGACGCCGTCCCAGAGGAGGCAGAGGCCCTCGCAACACTGGAGACCGTGAGTCCTTTCGTGGCTCTTCAGCTTTTCACAGTCCCTGATTGATTGCCCGACTGTGCAGCTCTGGAGCCAGTCGGGGGTCGTTTTTCGAAGCACCTAAAGGCCTGGGAAGATATCACTCAGGACCGATGGGTGCTTCGAATTATTGCCGGAGGTTACACCATCCCTTTCTCTCACTCTCCACCTCAGTCCAAAAAAATCCCGGACCCGCCACCCAGTCAATGGGGAACTGCAGCCTCAGAAGTTTCAAAGCTGCTGCAAAAAGGAGTCATCCAACCGGTCCCCGCAGACCAGATCGGATTAGGGACTTAAGATTCTTTTTGGTGCCAAAAAAGACCGGGGACTTGAGACCCATTTTGGACCTCAGCATTTTAAACCGTTCATTCAGAAAGTCCAAGTTCCGAATGGTCACCCTACAAACCATTCTCCCATTGCTGGAGAAAGGTGTTTGGATGTGCTCCATATATCTCAAGGACACTTATTACCATATCATGGTACATCAAGCGTCCAGGAGACATCTGCGCTTCAGCCTATGAGGCAGTCATTTTCAGTTCCGTGTGCTGCCCTTTGGTCTCACCACAGCCCCCAGGGTGTTCACCAAGTGTTTGGCGGTCGTGACTGCTCACCTGAGAAGTCTAGGATTCCAGGTGTTTCCGTATATAGACGACTGGTGCCACCTCCAAGCATCTACTATTGCGGAGCCTGCAAGCCACTATATCACTGGGCAATTCCCTTGGAATCACCTTCAATTGGCCAAAGTCTGTGTTGCTGCCATCTCAACGCATAAGATTCATAGGGGTAGAGAGAGACTCAAATCGAATGCGGGTCTATCTACCTACAGACAGGATACAAACCATACAGGCTCAAGTTCGAGCCTTGCTTCCCAGATCCAAAGCCCCAGCCAGAATGGTCCTGCAACTATTGGGATCCATGTCCGCCACGGTTCTTCTAGTTCCCCTGGCAAGGTTGCACATGAGAATTCTCCAGTGGCTTCTTTCAGCTCAGTGGTCCTTTCAGGAACTCCCTCTCAGTCACCTCATATGGATCACGGAAACCTGCAAACGGGGCCTTCGCTGGTGGCTAGTGCCCTCCAGTTTGGATCAGGGATGACCCTTTGTTCCACCTCCTCCTGCGGCCACTTTGACCACGGACGCCTCCCAGATGGGGTGGGGGGGGGCATTCCCTGGGCAGGTCAGTCCAAGGCAAATGGCATCCAGAAGAGACCCTACTTCATATCAACATCCTAGAAATGAGGGCGGTGCTTCTGTCCCTTCAAGCCCTTCACGATTACCTCCCTCAGGGCGTGATTGCCGTTCACTCAGACAACATGTCAGTTGTCTGGTACTTGAACAAACAGGGAGGGACCAGATCCTATCCTCTTTGCAGAGAGGCCATGAGGGTTTGGAAGTGGGCAATGTCGACCAAACGCTTTCTAGTGGCTACTCATATCCCGGGCAAGTCCAATGGGATAGCCAACAGACTGAGCAGAACCATCCTCTCTCCTCACGAATGGTCTCTGAACATCACAGTTGCAAATCAAATTTTCAGCAAATGGGGAGTTCCGTGTTGCGACCTCTTTGCGACTCCTCTAAATGCGAAGTGCAAAAAGTTCTTCTCCCTCACCCCGGCTCCGGGGAAGAGCCCCATGGACGCACTAGTCCATCCTTGGCCCACCGGCTTGCTTTATGCCTTCCCTCCAGTTCCTCTCCTTCCCAGAGTGATCCAAAAGGCATCTCTCTTGGGGAGCAAAATGATCTTAGTTGCTCCTTACTGGCCTCGTCAAGTATGGTTCCCCTATCTTCGGAAGTATGCTCTGGAAGGTCCATGGTTCCTGGATCAGATCCCAGACCTTTTGGTTCATCAGTCGGGTCTATTCCACCAGTCCCTACACACCCTAAAATTGACTGCTTGGCTCCTCCTCTTCCGACTATAGTCAGGAGTCATACATTGGATCCAGAAGTTGTACACATCTTATCTTCGGCCCACAAGTCTGCTACAAAGAAATTGTATTCTAGCAAATGGAAAAGATTTGCTATTTGGGCTCAACTCCGGGGCCTGGATCCCATCACTATTCCCGTATCAGAAATACTAAAATTTTTAACTTCTCTTTTCAGTCAAGGCTCTTCAGTCTCTACCATCAAGGTTCAATTGGCAGCTATTTCCAATTTTCACGAATCTATAAACCCACCTTTAATGAGCAACAGATTGTGTAAGACCTTCTTGAAAGGTGCTGCGCTTTTAAGACCTCAGATTTCTCATCCTGCTCCTCCATGGGATTTCGATGTGGTGTTACGCGCTTTAACTTCCTTCCCCTTCGAACCGGCAGCAACATGTGATTTAAAATTTCTATCGTGGAAGACTGCCTTTCTGGTGGTGATTACTTCTGCCAGAAGAGTTTCAGAGCTTCAAGCTTTGTCTGTAAAACCTCCGTACTTGATTTTTCACAAAGACAGAGTATCTCTCAGGCCAAATCCTTCCTTTGTCCCTAAAGTTTGTTCCAATTTCTGCCTACAACAATCATTAGAACTTCCAGTCTTCTTTCCGAAGTATTCTAACAAAATGGAATTCATATTCCACACATTAGATGTCCACAGGCAGTTGCATTTTTATTTAGGACCAAACCAACAAGGAAAACGGATCAGTTGTTTGTATCCTTTGCAGACAATAAATTGGGCAAAGCTGTCACAAAGGTCACTATTGCCAAATGGATTAGGGACTGTATTATTCAAGCTTATTCTTATTCTAACAAAGAGCTTACCACCCCTGTCAAAGCTCATTCTACAAGGGCTATGGCTACTTCAATAGCATTTCATTCTAAGCTTGCCATTAGGGACATTTGTGCTGCGGCTACATGGTCTTCCCCGCACACTTTCATTTCCCACTATAAATTGGATGTGGCATCTAGAGGACGAGCTTCATTTGGTTCCACAGTGCTCAGGAGTGTTTTCCAATGAGCCACCCAGGATTTAGGTGCTAGGGACGCTGTCCCATCAGTATTGAATGTAGGCGAGATAGGATCACATAACATCTTTTAGTTATGTACTTACCATAACTTTAGATGTTTGGGATCCATCTCGCCACATTCTAATAACCCACCCTCCTTCCCCCTTCCTTGGAGATCAGAGGATATCAGAAGGTCCGAATCTTGTTGTTTCATCTTGAAACATCTAACAATGTTATATAAACAAGTTGTGCATGTGAGCATGAATGCGGACAAACAAGATCTGGGGGATTAGTGGTGGTGCATCCTGGGATAAGAAATAGCTCAGCCAATAAGAGGCCTCGCTCTATAGCATAGCGTGCAGAGTCGGAGCCGAGGGATTGGCTCCGAGCCCATCAGTATTGAATGTAGGCGAGATGGATCCCAAACATCTAAAGTTATGGTAAGTACATAACTAAAAGTTCCGCAAGACCCAAGGAACTTTTCCAAACTCGCAAGGTGAAGCCTCCTCCAAAGCCAGAGGGGGAGGCAATGGTGGAAGACTATGCCCACACAGTAGAGGGGGTCCGCAGAACCAGGGTGGCAGGGATCAGTTCCTTAGGAAGCCCTATCAATGCTCCTGAAAGGAGGCCCGGCTGTCCTGCTCTGAAGGCAGTCTGGGGACATTTGTCTTTGTACCTAGGCACCTGGCTAAAAATCTCAGAAGACCGATGGGTACAAAACATTATATCCAGAGGATATTCCATCCCCTTACTCTCTCAACCCAGACCAGCAAAAGGAATCCCAGACGTTCCACCCAGTCTACGGGGATGTAACATCCGTAGAGTTGCAAAGAGAGTCATCCAGCCAGTCCCAGCAGACCAGCAAGGATCCGGACCTTACCCAGGATTCTTTTTGGTTCCAAGCAAGACAAGTGGACTGGAGACCAATTTTGGACCTCAGCAGACTCAAAAAAAAAAATATGTGGTAAAGACAAAGTTCCAGATGGTCACCCTTCAGTCCATACTCCAGTTCTTAGGGAGAGACAATTGGATGTGCTCTCTAGATCTCCAAGATGCGTTCCGCCATATCAAAATGGCCAGGCCATCCAGGGATCATCTGTGCTTCAGGCTGGGAGTCTGTCACTTCCAGTTTCAGGCCTTGCCTCTGGTGTCACTACAGCCCCCCAGAGTGTTCAAATGTATGGCAGTGGTCATGGCTCACTTGAGACATTTAGGAATCTGGGTGTTTCTTTGCTTGGACGACTGGCTTCCTTACCTCTCCCACCAGGCATCAACTTATTTGGGCAAGGGACACTGCCATAGATCTATGCTTATAGCTGGGTATTACGATAAATTCAGAGAAGTCTGCTTTATTGCCATCGCAGCGTACAGCCTTTATAGGAGCAGACTTGGACGCGGTCAGCATGTCCTTGAATCTCACTCCAGAAAGAGTGATTACCCTTCGACAAATTGTGCATCTCCTGTCAAGACAAAAAGCACTAGCATCACAGATTTTCAAGTTGCTCGGCACTATGGCAGCAGCGATTTATTGCAATACCCCTTGCAAGATCTCACATGCGCATTCTTCAGTGGCTGCTATTCAGATAGTGGACATTTTCAGGACTTAACTATGAATCACCCAGTTCTGATTACCAACTCTTGCAAGGATGATCTTCGGTGGTGGCTAATGTCCGAGACGGTGGCTGTGGGACGTCCATTTGTCCTCCCGGCTCCAGTTGCAACTGTAACCATGGACGCCTCCCTGATCGGGTGGAGGGGCATTATTGGGGACAGACAGCCCAAGGTACATGGCAGGCTCACAAGGCTCATTTGCACATAAACATTCTGGAGATGAGTGGTTCTTTTAGCGTTAGTCCTTTAAAGACTCTCTTCCCCTAGGCACTATTGCGATTCAGTCAGACATGTCCATAGTCTGGTACATAAACAAGGAGGAACCATATCTTACCCCCTGTGTCGAGAGGCTCTAAGATTATGGAAATGGGCAGACTCCACCCAGCACTTTCTGATAGTAACGCACATCCCGGGGAAATCTAACGTGATAGCAGACAGACTCAGCAGAGCTCTCCTGTTGCCTCAAGTGGTCTCCCAAGAACAAAATGGCGGGAATGATTTTCCACAAATGGGGCCAGCCTTGCTGCAACCTTTTTCCACCTCCACAAGCACCAAGTGCAGCAAGTAAGTTGCCCTGATCCCTCAACAGGGAAAACCCCCGAGGGACGCACTCGTCCACGATTGGCCCCCAGGACTTATTTATACTTTCCCTCCATTTCCCCTGATTCCCAAAGTCTTACAGAAAGCCAGTTGTTTGGGCAGGACACTTATCTTGATAGCCCCATATTGGCCTCATCAAATTTGGTTCCCCTTCCTGAAGCCTCATCTACTGGAGGAGCCTTGGATCCTGGACCCAGTGCCGGATCTGTTGACTCACTCGTCAGGAGCTCTTCACTCTTCTCTTCAGTCAATCAAACTGACAGCTTGGCTGCTCCAATTCCCAGAATAGCCAGGTTTCAGAATTTATCAGAAGAGGCTTGACATATTCTCTTGCCGTCACACAAATTTTCAAACAGCAAACTTTATCTCAGTATGTGGAAAAGGTTTTTCACAAAAATACATTGACCATTTCCTGGCGTATTCATCAGATTTTTCCCATTTTGAAACTGTTGTTCAAAGAAGCTGCAGCAGAAACCATTAGTAACCATTAGTCCCATTTCTAATTTTTCAATTTTCATCATCTGAAAAGGTGCTATATAATGTCTAATGCTGAGGCTGTTTTTTTTTTTTTTGATGCACTTAAAACCACCAGTCAGACCTCCTGCTACTCCGTGGAACTTAAAAAAAACCTAGTCCTGATTATTCTATTCCCCCCCCCTTTGAGCCCTCCTCTGATGATCTGAAATATCTTTGGAAGACCAATTTTTTTTGTGGCCTTACACATCCGCAGAAAGAACTGAGTGCAAAGCCCTTTCGCACTTAATCAGACGATTGAATTGCCTGTTTTCTTTCCCAATCACTCAAATCAGTTAGAATACGTGCTTTACAAACTTGATGTCCAGTGTTTGTCTCCTCCTTGGATTCTAAAAAAGGTGCACCGGTCTCCAAATCTTTCTTGTCTAAATGGCTCTGATTGTACAACCTTTATTTACCGTGATGGGGGCAGGTATTGCCTTACATGACTAAATCAAGGCTCATTCTACAAGAGCGGTTTCTACTAATGTAGCCTTCTTGACCAGGTTACCTATTGATTCAATTTGTGCAGCTGCCACCTGGTCAGATCCACATAACTTTATATCTCACTACAAAGTGGACAAGGCCTCTAGGGACAGAGCTTCATTCGGGTCTGCTGTCCTGAAGCAGGTACTCCTGTGAGCCACCCAAGATTGTGGTGCTCGGGACGCTACCCATCAGTAAGAATCAAGGCGAGATTGAACAACTTCACATAAAGAAGTTATGTACTTGCCATAATGTTCCATATAAGTTGTTCCCGCCTTCATTGTTACGACCCCCCCTCACCTACTCCCATCCTATGTCTGGAAGTTTGAGAGGTTCTGTCTTGGTTTTGGTTCTCCTGAGGAGTTTCTTCTCCGTGGTCTGTATGATTTCCTTGAAATCTGGGGTAGGTTTTACTCTAGTTGTCAGCAAGCAAGATCTGGGGAATGTAATGGTGCATTGTGGGATAAGGTTTTGGCCTCGAGCTGTTGGAGACCTCCAACTTTGCAAATCAGCTGACTGACCAGAGGATCTGCTCCAAACCCATCAGTAATAATGAAGGCGAGAGCAACAACTCACATGGAATGTTATGGTAAGTACATAACTTCTTTTTCCCCCCTTTGAACCAGCTGCTACAGTAGAGTTGAAATTCCTGTCTTGGAAAGCAACCTTACTTCTAGCCATCACTTCAGCAAGGAGAGTGTCTGAACTGCAGGCCCTCATGGCAGTGGGAACCCTTCATTATCTTCTATGCGGACAGGGTTTTCCTCTGGACTAATCCATCCTTTATGCCCAAGGTGGCGTCTAGTGTAGCTCTCAACCAGTCCATTCATTTGCCTTCTTTTTCCCCCTAATCCTCAAAATAAAGGGGAAAGGATACTGCATTCTCTGCATGTGCACAGACAGCTTAGATTGTATTTGGACAGAACTAAGCCTTTCAGAATTTGACCAGCTGCTTGTTAGCTTTGCTGCAGGAGCAGAGGGCCATTTCAAAGCAAACCATTTCCAAATGGTTAGCCCATTGCATCCATTTCTGCTACAAGCACCATGGAAAACCTACCCCACAGGGGATAAGATCACAATGTTAAGTTGTCAGTTTTGCCGCCGCCTTGCTGGATGGGTTCGGAGCCGATCCTCGGCTCCATCTCTGCTTATACCAAAGCTCGAGAGCTATTTTTACCGGCTCGAGGTAACCCTGTATCCCACAATGCTAGGCGCTAACTACCCAGATCTCATTTGCAGCTTAGCTGCGAGGTTGCGTTTTTGCTGGCTCTCTGGTAATTTTTCAAAAAAAAAACAGCTTTTTGGGTAAGATTTTTTCCCTTTTATTTCAGGGTTAGTGTTAGTTATACCCCTTGTCCCCTCTTAGATTAACCCACTTTGTATAGTCCCCTTTTGGGTCTATTTTCTATCCCCTCGGCCCTTCCTTCCCCTTGTATATCTAGGCCTTAGGGCCAAGTTAGTTTTTGGGTAAATTTGTTAGTCTGTGTTAGTTGTAGTCTGTCTTTGGTGTGGCGTAGTGACTGAACTAGGTATTTTATTTACTGTGGTGTGTGTGTGTGGTTGTTTGGGTGTGTTCCACCATTATGTCTAAGGAGTCCAAGGTCTCAGGCTTCAAGAAGTGTGACTCGTGCTGTCAGAAAATGTCTCTGACAGACGGTCACACTTCTTGCGTGTATTGCCTAGGCCCTCTGCACCTGCAGGACTCTTGTTCCGTCTGCCATGCATTCAGTCCAAGAGTCCTGCAGGAACGCAGAAACAAATTGATTTTGAGAGGCTTATTGAAGCCTGAAGGCTCCCCGGCCAAGTCTTCGGGCAAGCCTTCTAAGCCCACTAAATCGTCTGCTCAGAGTTTAGAGCCTCCAACCAGTGGTGCTACTTCTGCATCGGCTCCGGCTGGAGCCAACGCTTCAACATCTGTCTGCTCCAATAGTTTTGTCTGAGCCGACTTTGACCCGTAAGCGCTCCAGGTCCCCCTCTTTGGAGTCGGTCCATTCGGCTCAGAGATCTCCTTTGCTTTCAGAGCGTAGTCACTGGTCCCATTCCTCTGTCTTCCAGGCCCTCCTCCAACTCTTCTCCTGAGTTCGGAGCCGGAGTTTGTGGAAGCCGGGACCGTTGACACGTCGGAGCCGGTACCACCCATTTCGGCTCAGTCAGCTCCGATTTCTTCTATGGTGCCATCCTTGGAGGGATCCGGATGCCGTGACTCACTCGTTGGCTCCAAGGGGGCGAGTGGCATCAGACCCTTGTCCGACCCCATTCTCCATCTTGGAGCCTCGGCGCAGGTGAGTTCGGCTCAGACATTGGCCTCGGAGCCATCCCTCTCTGTGCCGGGAGGGGTCCTTATCTCTTCAGTGCGGGGACCACCTTCTCTGCCTGATAGGGGTGCTTTCGAGGTCATGAGGAGTGTGCTGGCCCCTGTGCCTGTTCCTCAGTCAGCTCCCTCAGCTCCTCCCACTGTAGTGCTTGCTACGGTCTATACTCATCCTCTCGACCCTGACCGCAGAGATCCTATGCCTCAGGGGCCCCCATTGGGAGCATCCTCCTCTTCTGAGGCCTCCCCTGATCCGTCAGGGGAGCCCCCTCGGAAGAGGAAATGTAAGAGGAAGCATCTAGACTCCCCTGAGTCTGTCACATCTGATAAGACTTGGATGAGTCGGAGAGGTCCCCAAGGTCCCCCTCTGAGGATGTCTCCTTCTCTGACATCCTTGAGATCCTCAAGTAGATGGGTAACTGGTCTACCCTCAATCCTTCCGAGGACGAGTCTGTCTACCTAGAGGCGTTTGGTTCTCACCCCTCCACCTCCTGGGTGTCTCTGCCCTTTGACCCACTTATTGAAGTGGTGGTCAGGAAGGCATGGACGGCCCCTGATTCGATGGAACCAACCCCGCGGAGGCCTTCAAAATTTATCACAGCCCCTGCTGATTAAACAGTTTTTGACCAAGGGTGTCCCTTTTGATGCCATGGTGGTGGCTGCAGCCACTAAGAAGGAACTGGCTGATCCTTCGGTAGCTATCCATCCTTCTAATAAGGAATCTAGGACCATGGATAGGTATGGCAAGCGGATGTTTTCTTCAGCAACCTTTACCATGCGGTCGCTGAATTACTTATGTCATTTCACCAGTCTTCAAAGAGACTTGCTCAAAGAAATTGGCGACACTCTACAGGATCCAACAGCTGCGGGGTCTGAGGACAAAATCAACTCCCAGCTGCCAACCCTAAACTCTATTGTTAACTCCTCTTTGTGGCTTATTTCTTATGCGGCCGATGGGGCGATTAGGGCTGCAGGCACAGGTGTGGCCTTAAGACGACATGCCTGGATGCGGCTTTGTAACTTTGCTGACTCCTTCAAGGCGTCCTTCACCAACTCTCCCTTTGATGGTTCGGCGTTGTTTGGACCTCAGGTGAAGGATAATTTGACCAGATGCGAACAAGACGGCAAGACTCTCTCTGCCGTGGGAGTCCGTTTTTCCACCCCATCCAGACCATACACCAAAGGTCAGAAGGGTGGAAAATTTGGTTCCGCAAACCACAGGGAGTCATGCCGGATGCACGAGGTGACTTCCCCTCTAGAGGCAGGGGGGTGGCAACAATAGATGCCACCCCAGGGGCAGAGGGGGTCCGCAGAATCAGGGTAGCAGAGAAGCTGTCTCTGGCCAACCCTTCCAGCATCCCTGAGAAGCTGCTCGACTGTCCACCTTCGGTGGCAGTCTGGGGAAGATTCACTGTACCCAGAAGCCTGGCTTTCCCTTACCGAAGACACATGGGTACGGTCAATCATATCAGAGGGTTACAAAATTCCCTTTGTCCACACCTCAAAACAGCCAAACCCTTCCAGATGTTCCACCCGGTCTAAGGGAACAAGCAGTATTAGAAATCTCTAAACTAAGAAAAAGGGCCATCCTGCCAGTTCCAGCAGACCAGCAAGGATCCAGAATCTACTCCAAGTTCTTTTTAGTACCAAAAAAGACAGGGGACTGGAGACCAATTTTGGATCTCAGCAGACTGAAAAAGTCTGTTCAAAGAACGAAGTTCCGGATGGTCACGCTACAGTCCATTCTACCCTTTTTGGGTCAGGACCATTGGATGTGCTCTATAGACCTTCAGGATGTGTACTACCACATCAAAATGCACAGACGCTCCAGAAGGTTTCTCCGCTTCCGGCTGGGAGCCAGTTCCTACCAGTTCAGGGCCCTGTCCTTTGGTCTCACTACAGCCCCCCCCCCCCCCCGGAGTGTTCACCTGCATGGCAGTGGTTACGGCTCATCTGAGGAGTCAAGGATTCCAGGTGTTTCCATATCTAGACTGGCTCCTTACCGCCACCACCAGGCGTCAACTTATTCAATCCAGAGATTACACCATTCAGATTTGCGAAGAGCTAGGTATCTCCATAAACTTCGAAAAGTCTGCCTTGTCAGTCTATTAACTTCATAGGCGCCATATTAGACACAGTCGAACTCTCTGCAAAACTGACGGCTCAAAGAATCTCAGATATTCGCGAACATGTTCATATCCTGCTTCAGAGCAACAAAATTCAGGCCAAGTTTGTACTGAAGACTCTAGGTCTCATGGCAGCTGCCATTATGTTACTTCCCTTAGCTCGATTCCACATGCGACTCCTGCAATGGATGCTCTTCTCTGTGGTCCTTCCAGCAGCTCCCGATGTCACACTACATTTTGATAACCCAGTTAAGCAAGAAACACCTGTCTTGGTGGATGGTCTCCCTTCAAGTGTCTCAGGGCAGACGCTTCGTTCCCACCCCCGGTTGCTATAGTGACAACGGATGCCTCCCTGATCGGGTGGGGGGGGCATTTTCTGGGCGGGACGGTCCAGGGCACTTGGCAACCTTTCGAGTGCCACCTGCACATCAATGTCCTAGAGATGAGAGCAGTTCTTTTAGCGTTGCAAGCCTTTCAGGACTCTCTTCCCATCTGGACGATTGCAGTTCAGATGGACTATGTCCGTAGTGTGATACATCAACAAGCAGGGCGGAACCAAGTCCTATCCCTTATGTCGAGAAGCACTCAGACTTTGGCAGTGGGCGATCTCCTCTCAACGGTTTCGGATAGCAACGCATATCCCTGGGAAGTCCAACATCATAGCGGACAGGCTGAGCAGAGCCATTCTCATGCTGCACGAGTGGTCTCTCAAGCAGTCAGTAGTGGAAGAAATTTTCAAAAAATGGGGTCAGCCTTGCTGCGATCTTTTCGCTACACCCCAGAACAGCAAATGCCACAAATTTTTCACTCTTCCCTCCACCCTCCCAGAGACTCTCTAGTCCACGATTGGCCCCGGGGCCTCCTGTACGCCTTTCCATTAATCACTCAGTTGATTCAGAAAGCTACCGCCTTGAGATCCACGATGATCCTCATTGCTCCGTACTGGCCTCGACAAATATGGTTTCCGTTCCTGCACCATTACCTCTTGGAGCAGCCTTGGCATCTGGACGCAGTTCCAGATCTCTTGACCCATCATTCGGGCAAGCTGCACCAATCTCTCCCCCCTCAACCTCACAGCTCGGTTGCTCCACTTCCAACCTTAGCCAGGCTTCCCTTTATCTCCCATTTGGTATGTGACATCATTTTAGCTTCTCACAAATCTTATACCAGGAGGATTTATGCCAGCAAATGGAAACGTTTTTCCTTCTGGGCAAAATCTAGGAACATAGACCCATTTGTGGCTCCTATCCAATCGGTCTTAGATTTTTTTGCCCAAACTCTCTCATTCTGGTTCTTCTTCCTCCTCCACTCTGAGTCCAGTTAGCGGCCATTTCAAATTTTCATGTTGGCTTGGCAGACTCCTCCATTATGTCTCATAAACTTTGTAAAGCATTCCTTAAAGGTATCTTTACTCAAGCCCCCAGTTAGACATCCCCCACCGCAGTGGGATTTGAATCTAGTTTTAACCTCCTTGATTCTCCCTACCTTTGAACCTCTGCGTCTTCCTGTTCCTTGAAGTTGCTCTCATGGAAAACTTTGTTTCTGGTAGCCATTAACCTCTGCGAGGAGAGTCTCAGAACTTCACGCCCTTTGCGTTCATCCTCCTTATCTTGTTTTCCATAAAGATATTGTCCCTCAGAACTAACCCCTCCTTTTTACCCAAGATATCTTCTGAGGCAAATCTAAACCAGACTATCGATCTCCCAGTTTTCTTCCCTAATTACTCTGACAGAGCGGAACAAAAGTTGCATTTCTTGGATGTTCATCGCTAACTCCATTACTACTTGGATAGAACCAAGCAAATTAGGAAATCTGACCAGCTCTTCCTATCTTATGCTGAAGGGAAGAAAGGCCTTCCAGTTTCCAAAGTAACCCTTTCTAGGTGGTTGGCCTCTGTCATCGCTTTCATCTATGAACTGAGGCATCAAAAGCTTCCTTCAAGACCTAGAGCCCATTCAACTAGAGCCTTAGCTACGTCTATAGCCTTTCAGGACAGGTTGCCCTTAGATTCAATTTGTGCGGAAGCCACATGGGCCTCTCCCCACACCTTTATTTCTCATTACAAATTGGACATGGCCTCCAGAAGCCGAGCTAACTTTGGTTCCACCGTCCTCAAGAGTCTGTTCAAACGAGCCACCCAGGGTTGAGGTGCAAAGGACGCGGTCCCATCCAGCAAGAATGAAGGCGAGATTGACAAATTAACATTGAGAAGTTATGTACCTACCATAACGTTCCATGTTAGTGGTCTTCTTGCCTTTTTTCTTGCGTCCCGCCCTCCAACCCCCTAGCCTGGACAGACCGATGGGATCCTAAGGAGCCTTTCCTTTTTTCCCACTATGGTCTCCAGTGGTTATCCTTTTCTTGGGATGGCTATCTCTATGGGTATGCCATTCTCTCCTTTGTTCTGGGGGCAGAACTGCTATAGTGTTAGCTATCAAATGAGATCTGGGTAGTTAGCACCTAGCATTGTGGGATACAGGGTTACCTCGAGCCGGTAAAAATAGCTCTCGAGCTTTGGTATAAGCAGAGTCGGAGCCGAGGATCGGCTCCAAACCCATCCAGCAAGATAGAAGGCGAGAAGAAAACTAACATGGAACGTTATGGTAGGTACAAAACTTCATTCCCACAGGGGATAAGATCACATTCCACCAGGGCTGCATCTATCTGTATGGCATTTCTCAGAGGAGTCCCTACCAGGGACGTCCTGGAAGCTACTGCGTAGAGCTCTGTACATACTTTCACCAAGCATTACCACCTGCCTATCTTTTCTAAATCCAGAGTAAGATTTGGCACAACAGTCTTACAGGGCCTGATTGCTAGCCCTAATGTTCTTTAGCTGCCTCCACCCTTATTTAGCTTTGGGAATCAACCCAAATGTGATACTGCAACAGTGAAACACTAAGAACATAGTACAGTTGTGTGCACTTACCATAAATGTAGATGTTGGAGTGTATTCACTGTTGCATTCCTGGTTACCCTCCCTCCGGCCCCCTGACTTCTCTTGGCTCTACCTTTCCTTCTTGTTTGGTATATTATATCTTGTGTATTTGCTTTTTGCTGGGGGTGTTCCATACCATATAATTGCTTCTTATTGTGGGGGCACCTGACATCTGTGGCAAGAAAAAAATGATGTAATGGAGTCAGCTGCAAGTTTTATACCCCTGACGATCTAACGTCATGGAAGAAGCGACAGCATCCGATGTAGAAATCCAAAGACTCTGGTATTCAGGCCTGCTGAGGGCTTACCTGCAGGCAGATGACCCAAATGTGATGACTGCAACAGTATAACATCTACATTTATGGTAAGTATACACAACTGTACTTTCTGAGGGAGTCTATCTCTGTTCCGGGCTCCCACCACTCTATGGGCTGGTCTGCCTTCCAAGCTATGGAGAGGGCTTTGTTCATTGTGGGCTTAGTCTATGCCCCCTTCATTGGGCCAACAACCTAGTCCTTCCCCTCATCCAGAGCTGCCATCAGCCTCAACCCTGGGATAGAGGACACAGAAGCCTCAGAATACAATGGTTGTGTCCTTTTCAGATACCTCTCTGACACATCCCACCAAAGACATACCCATAAAAAAAGTTCAAGAGGAAGCAGTTGGACGACTCTGAAGAGTCTTGCAAAGAAGATGCTGATTTTGATTAAGAGGAAGGTTCCCCAAGGCCACCCCCAGAAGAAGTCTCATTTGGAGACATTTTAGAACTCCTAAGCAAGAGGGGTGGCTGGACATTCCATCAACCTTCTTCCGAGGAGTTGGTTTACCTGCAGGCTTTCCATGCCTGACCCTCAACTTGGATCTCTCTGCCCGCTGACTAGCTTATTAAATTGGTTTCTTAATGGGCTTGGAAGATTCTGGATTCCATTGAACTAATTCCAGAGAGACCAGACTGAATTTCTTCGGCCCGGAGGATCAACAGCATTGGTCTAAAGGTATCCCAGTAGATTCTTTAGTGGTTGCAGCAGCCACCAAGAAGGAACTCTCAAACAAGAGTCCCACTATCCGTCCTCCTTACAATGAGTCTAGAACTATGGATAGATTTGGGAAGCGCGTATATGCTTAATAGACCTTTGCACCCAGGTCCTTTAACTGTATCACACACTTCATGAGACTCCAGTGAGACCTGATAAAGGGACTTTAAGATGCTCTGTCAGGGGCCTTAGATGAGGGAGTGCATGACAAGGTAGCTTCCCAGCTGGCATCCCTTGAATGAATTAGAAATTGACTTATGAGGCTCGTAGCACATGCACCTGAAGGGACGACTAGGGCAGCAGGTTCACATGTAGCCATAGAGAGAGGCACCTGGATGCGCTTATGTGAATTTGTGGAGCCATTTGTCTTCTTTCATCAATGCTGCTTTTGACAGAACATGCCTTTATGGCTGTAAAGTTGAAGATCTTCTAGATGTGAGAAGGATGGTAAGACCTGATCAGCGGTGGGCATTTTTCCATTCCTCAACGTTTCTTTTCCAGGAACCTGAGGAGTGGGAAGCTATGGTTCAAAAGGTCTCTGGGGCTTTTCCAGGACTCGTGTGGCAGGGACTATCCCCTGGCTGGGGGGGGGGGGTTCCAGTGGAAGACGCCATGCTAGAAGCAGAAGTGGCCTACATAATCTGGGTTCTTGGGATTCCTTCCCTGGTAACTCCTACCAATGGTCCTGAATGGAGACCTGATTGCCATTCTCTGGGGAAAGTCAGGGGACACTTATCCTTGCCCCTCCCTGACTAGCTTCAAATAACATCCGACAAATGGGTGCAGAGGATTATATCCAGAGGTTACAACATTACCTTTTTATAGGTTCATAGGTTCATAGATTAGTAAAAGTTATAAGATGCAACTGCTGTAGTGAAGAGACCAAAAATCACAAATCCAGAACATAGAACAAAAAGAGAAATTGGTCTCACCACGATTTGATTTAAAGAATTCCTCGTAACTCCGTAGTAGCAGAAAAAATGAAACTTTTATTCCATATGACAAAATACAATGATAAGCGCTTTCGCGTAGGTGAAACTACGCTTCATCAGATAATATTATGGATTAAAACCTTTTCTTTTATACTAAAATTGGCGGGAAACTTAGCTAATTAAATCACTAATCTATTAATTAATTAAAACAAACAAATCCTATTATAATATTTCAGCGCACAATCATTAGATAGCATATATGAGAAAGTTTTATGACACTATAGTCTACTAATCAAGAAAATAGATTCTTATGTATGCAACTACAACATTTAAAATATTCCTGTGGAAACAATTTTTAAAAGACACAAGAATGGATGACAGTTCATGAATAAAACTTACAACATCAGAAAGTTTTTTGAACACCTGGCTCACCATAAGTATTAATAAATATTCCACCAAATTCTAACATGTATAAAGCTTTTATATAATAGAATTATGTAAATAAATATGAATATAAATATATATAAATAAAAATAAATATTTATATGTACATTTGAATAAAACATATGTATCTCTTTAATATAAAAAGCAATAAAGTGCAATAATCTGTGCAGTGATAGAATGGTATGTATTAATGACTATGAGATAATTACATATGCATAATATAATATATAAAAACTATTTTTTAAAACCATCTAAAAGACATCTGAAAAATTTTTTATCATGACCTATTGTTTAAAATAGGTTTAATGGAAACAAACTTATTTAAGCCTGGAAAAAGATGGGCTCCCAGCCTAAAAATCCATTTTAACTCTGCCATGGCTAAACAATTGGTACTATCACCTCCTCTCTTGTTTATGGGGACTACTTCTAAGATCCTAAAGTGGAAAACATGGTCTTTATTATCATTAATATGTAGAGCTAAGGCATTATTTTCACAGCCTTTCTTAATTTCATAAAGATGGTTATAAATTCTATCTGTTAGCCTCCGTTTAGTAAGGCCAACATAGAAAGCTGTACATTTATTGCAGGTTGCCAAATATATTAAATTTTTTGTTAAGCAAGTGGCATAAAACCTGGGATTAAACGTAAAATTTAAAAATGGATGAGTATAAAATTGATGTGAAGAAATATATGAACATCTATTACAATTCATACAGGGGAATGTACCTGTTTTATTACTAATAATGACAGTGGTACTGTTATTATGAATAAAATTGTCACATAAAATTTGTTTAAGATTTGGACAGTTTTTATATAAAAATCTGGGTTTTTCACCTACTATATGTTTCACTAAGTCATCCATAGTGAGTATATTCCAATTTTTGTGAATGATTTTCTCTGTTTTACATCACTTGTGTATTTGATAACATATTTCAAAAAGGTAGATCTATTATAAGTATTCATTCTACCTGGATATATACTACTTTTACTGGTTCTAGTAACAGTCTTAGGTATAGCTTCCAAAGACATGCATCTGGAGCATTTCTCCCCGGGCCTCCGCTGAAAACAGGCTCTGTGGAACCTAGTCGGACATTCCCGGTCAACAAATGTTAAATAAATAAATAAAAATAAATAAATAAATAATTTGATCTCCCAGTGTGCCTTGTCTAATACTTTTTACTAAATTAATATCATAGCCTCTATCAATAAATAAAGATTCAAGTTTGTCAGCTTCAACAGATAAAGAATTACTGGATTTACATATTCTGGAAATTCTTATGAACTGACTTTTTACAATACCAGGGAATGTATGCCTTGGATGCATACTATCGAAACTGAGCAAAGTATTGGTCCAACTCTGTTTCCTATATATAGAAGAGGTAATAGTCCCTTCCTTGGTCAATGTAAGAGTCACATCCAAGAAATTAATCTTAGTGAACGAAAAGTCCATGGTAAACCTAAGATATGTAGTTTGTAGTTTCTAGATACAATAAGAACTGGTCAAACTCAAACTGTGTACCTTCCCATATGATGAGAACATCGACAAAACGTTTATAATATTCTACTTTACTGAAGGTTGGATGATCAAACAAATATTTCTTTTCCCAACTAAAAACTAATAAGTTGGCGTATGTATTTGCACAGGGGGTGCACATGGCCACCCCCCATGTCTGTAGATAATTATTATCGCCAAACATAAAGACATTATTATTAAGAACCAAATCAAGAAGCTGACACATTAGAATAATTTTATCTCCATTAAATGTAGGTTCACTGACAAGTTATTCCCTGATGGCTTCCAAGCCAACATCATTTGGAATAGATGTAAGATTTTTTACATCTAATGTAATTAAGATATTTATTAGGTATTTTAACTTCATTTGTGTTTAAACTATCTAGAAGTTGAAAAGTATCTTTTAAAATAGAAGGGATAGAGTCTACTAATGGTCTGAGATTAGATTCAATAAACGTCGAAATGTTAGATGTGGCCCACCTTTTTCCTGAAACAATAGGTCGCATAGGGATAGGTGTTATTTTTTGTGGATCTTAGGTAATCCTTTAATAATTGGTGTTAATGGGTGTTCAATAAAAAGATAATTATATAGATCAACATTAATCTGTCTACAAAGAAGTAGATCATGAAGAGTTTCATGTACAGTCACAATAACCTTATATCATTTAAACTGATAATTTTATATGTATTAGAGTCTGAAAGCAGATCTAACATAAGTGTCACATAATCTTGTGTATTAAATATAGCGATCCCTCCTCCCTTATCCGCAGGTCTAATAATTACTTCTAAAGTTCCTTTGAGTTTAGTCAAAGACTTAAATTCAGCTGGGGAGAGATTCACATAAGCAACCCCTTTAGTGTGGTTGGAAAACAGTGAATAAAGATATTTTTCACATGTTTTTAAAAAACATTCAACACTAACAGGCATCACCGGAATGAAATTACTTTTGCATTTAAATGCATGACTTGAATATGCAGTATTCTCTCTTGTATCCTTAAACATTTTTAACGAAACTGATCTACAAAACAAACGTAGATCAAACAATGTTTCAGTAAGGTTACTACATTGCGCAGGAATAAAGTTTAAACCTCTACTTAGTAACGTGATGTCAGAATCATCCAACACCAAATCAGACAAATTATAAGGTATGACAGTCAATTTCTTAGTTTTCTCGTGTCGTCGTACCTTTCTCCTGTGTGTTTGCGCTTCCTGGGTCCTCTGCTGTTTGATCGTCCCCTGTTGCGGAATACTTGTTTTACTGGGTAAGGTAAAAAACGAGTGTCCTGGTTAACTTTAGGTCTCGCTCCTAATGAAGCTTCTGTTGGAATATCCAAAAGTGCTTGCTGGTTTGGCGGTGGGGTTACAAAAACTTGTTCCATGCTATTATTATCAGCAGATAATGTTAATCCAGCATTGAGTCCTATAGTCGTTGCAGGAACTGCTGAATTATTGTCGTTTGAATAAGTATTGACTGTTGAGGAGGAAACAGTCTATAGGTGCATCATCAGCACGTCGACGTGTGTGTGTTACATTGTATCTCGGCCAAACGAAGATTTGACCGAGAGAAAAGTCATTGTAGTCTCGTTGTAGTTTTTTTTAGCTTTGTTTTAATTTATCACTAAATGCGTTGACACGCATAAAAATATCTTGTATTCTAGACTTACCAGATTTGAAACGTGAAGCAAGGTTTTTATGAGCTGAATCAATCTTGGAACGCAAATCTGCTTCTAATGGTGCAAAATATTCATTTAAAAGTCTCATGTAACTAAACCCTAATTCGATATTAAGGTCTCTCCATTTTTTTAGGAGAATAGGATGGTTTTCTCCATAAGTGGGCATGCAGAAAACCCGCATGCCCCTGGGTACAACACGAAAGTGTAATGATGCTTCCAAGTGTTGCCTTTGCCAGGCATAACGCTGCAGCCTGTGTAGATCATCCTCAAACTCTTTGGATAGTTTGATAAAGTCATTTAAATTTTCCATCTGTGTTGGGTGTAGTTCTGAAATCAGTAGTCTCATTTAGGTCCAGAGCCAATAAAGGGTTCGTTTGACAGTGTAAAAGTCCATTCAGTGCATTACTGGTGTCCCTCGTCTCCGGCCGGTAATCTAATTCAACATTAGTCGATTCCATCGTGTCAAGCAGTTACAACACAATAGTAACGAAAAAGTAAAAGTTATAAGATGCAACTGCTGTAGTAAAGAGCCCAAAAATCACAAATCCAGAACATAGAACAAAAAGAAAAATTGGTCTCACCACGATTTGATTTAAAGAATTCCTCGTAACTCCGTAGTAGCAGAAAAAATGAAACTTTATTCCATATGACAAAATACAATGATAAGCAATTTCGCGTAGGTGAAACTACGCTTCATCAGATAATATTATGGATTAAAACCTTTTCTTTTATACTAAAATTGGCGGGAAACTTAGCTAATTAAATCACTAATCTATTAATTAATTAATTAAAACAAACAAATCCTATTATAATATTTCAGCGCACAATCATTAGATAGCATATATGAGAAAGTTTTATGACGCACTATAGTCTACTAATCAAAAAAATAGATTCTTATGTATGCAACTACAACATTTAAAATATTACTGTGGAAACAATTTTTGAAAGACACAAGAATGGATGACAGTTCATGAATAAAACTTGCAGCATCATCTATATATCTATATATAGGAAACAGAGTTGGACCAATACTTTGCTCAGTTTCGATAGTATGCATCCAAGGCATACATTCCCTGGTATTGTAAAAAGTCAGTTCATAAGAATTTCCGGAATATGTAAATCCAGTAATTCTTTATCTGTTGAAGCTGACAAACTTGAATCTTTATTTATTGATAGAGGCTATGATATTAATTTAGTAAAAAGTATTAGACAAGGCACACTGGGAGATCAAATTATAAATGAAGCTATACCTAAGACTGTTACTAGAACCAGTAAAAGTAGTATATATCCAGGTAGAATGAATACTTATAATAGGTCTACCTTTTTGAAATATGTTATCAAATACACAAGTGATGTAAAACACAGAGAAATTCATTCACAAAAATTGGAATATACTCACTATGGATGACTTAGTGAAACATATAGTAGGTGAAAAACCCAGATTTTTATATAAAAACTGTCCAAATCTTAAACAAATTTTATGTGACAATTTTATTCATAACAGTACCACTGTCATTATTAGTAATAAAACAGGTACATTCCCCTGTATGAATTGTAATAGATGTTCATATATTTCTTCACATCAATTTTATACTCATCCATTTTTAAATTTTACGTTTAATCCCAGGTTTTATGCCACTTGCTTAACAAAAAATTTAATATATTTGGCAACCTGCAATAAATGTACAGCTTTCTATATTGGCCTTACTAAACGGAGGCTAACAGATAGAATTTATAACCATCTTTATGAAATTAAGAAAGGCTGTGAAAATAATGCCTTAGCTCTACATATTAATGATAATAAAGACCATGTTTTCCACTTTAGGATCTAAGTAGTCCCCATAAACAAGAGAGGAGGTGATGGTACCAATTGTTTAGCCATGGCAGAGTTAAAATGGATTTTTAGGCTGGGAGCCCATCTTTTTCCAGGCTTAAATAAGTTTGTTTCCATTATACCTATTTTAAACAATAGGTCATGATAAAAAATGTTTCAGATGTCTTTTAGATGGTTTTAAAAAATAGTTTTTATATATTATATTATGCTTATGTAATTACCTGATGGTCATTAATACATACCATTCTATCACTGCACAGATTATTGCACTTTATTGCTTTTTATATTAGATACATATGTTTTATTCAAATGTACATATAAATATTTATTTATTTTTATTTATATATATTTATATTCATATTTATTTACATAATTCTATTATATAAAAGCTTTATACATGTTAGAATTTGGTGGAATATTTGTTAATACTTATGGTGAGCCAGGTGTTCAAAAAACTTTTTCTGATGTTGCAAGTTTTATTCATGAACTGTCATCCATTCTTGTGTCTTTTAAAAATTGTTTCCACAGGAATATTTTAAATGTTGTAGTTGCATACATAAGAATCTATTTTTTTGATTAGTAGACTATAGAGTGTCATAAAACTTTCTCATATATGCTATCTAATGATTGTGCGCTGAAATATTATAATAGGATTTGTTTATTTTAATTAATTAATAGATTAGTGATTTAATTAGCTAAGTTTCCCGCCAATTTTAGTATAAAAGAAAAGGTTTTAATCCATAATATTATCTGATGAAGCGTAGTTTCACCTATGCGAAAGCGCTTATTGCATTTTGTCATATGGAATAAAAGTTTCATTTTTTCTGCTACTACGGAGTTACGAGGAATTCTTTAAATCAAATCGTGGTGAGACCAATTTCTCTTTTTGTTCATAGATTAGTACTAAGCTAACTGCCCTTGCGAGCCATTTTTTAAGCCTAGCCAATTATCCCTTGTGAGATTCAAACCCTGCACCTTGTGTTTGTAAGGCAAACACCTTAACCATTGGGCCACCCTCCCAACTTTTTAAATCATTGCAATCATCTAAAAAGAATCTCTGATCTACCCAGTCACAGGGATGTAGCAGTTTTAGAAATACAGAAACTGCTCGACAAGAGTCTTGCAGTCCTACCAGACCAGATAGGATCTGGATTTTACTCAGGATTTTCTTGTTTACTGCTAAAGAAAACCGGGGACTGGAGACCAATTTTGGATCTCAGTGTGTGGAACAAATCTGTTTGACATAAATTCCAGATTGTCACTGTTCAGTCTATACTTCCGGTTTTTAGGTAAAGACGGATTGTATGTGCTCAGTAGATCTTCAGGATGTGTATTATCACATAAAAAATAGACAAACTCTCCAGAGGGTTTTTGCATTTCTGGTTGGGAGCCAGTCATTACCAGTTCAGAGTCCTGCCCTTTGGTCTCACCACAGCCCTCAGGGTGTTCACTAAATGCATGGCATTGGTAGCAGCCCACTTCAGACTGCAAAGATTTTGGGTGTTTCCGTAGCTAGATGGCTAGCTCATTACTGCAACCACAAGGCATCTACTACTACAGGCAAGAGACTATGACCTTCAAACGTTCTTGTTACTGGGAATTGCAGTAACTATTAAAATTTCCATTTAGACCAAACTCCTCGTTTAGATTTCAATGCAGGAGTATTGGACACACATAACTGCATTACTTCTCTCCCCCAAGAAAGGCTTCAGAGAATAAGACAAGTCAACCAGATAATTCACAACAGAGCAGTGTCTGCAAGACTTATTACAGGCTCTAGGTTCTTTGGCAGCCACCATCACCTTGGTTCCTCTTGCTAGGTTTCACATGCAAATTCTCCAATGGCTTCTAGCACATCACAATGGTCACTGCTATCCCATCCTCTGTCTCAAGTTTTAATAACCAATTTTATGCAAGAAGGACCTGAGTTGGTGGCTTCTTTCCATTGAGATTCTAACGGGCCGTCCATTTGTTCTTCCTCCACCCCAAACCGTAGTGATCGCAAACTCTTCCTGGATAGGATTTGGGGGGCATAATCTGAGAAAGATGGTCCAAGGCACTTGGTCCCAGTTGGAGGCCAATGTACGTATAAATGTTCTAGAGATGAGGACAGTACTCTTAGCACTGCAAGCATTCCAAGATGTCACTGGCTTGCTATGTCAAGGGAGTGCTAGATCTTATCCCTTTTGTCGAGAAGCACTCTGGGTATGGCAATGGGCAATTTCATCTGGCTGCTTTCTTGAAGTGCACATTCCGAGGAACTCCGTGATTTTAGACGAATTGAGCAAGTGCATTCTAATGTCTCATGAGAGGTGTCTCAACCTTTTTGTGTCAGAAAAGATACTCTGTCAATGGGGCCAGCTGTGCTGCAATCTATTTGCTTCCTCCTTGAACAAAAAGTGCAGCAGTTACTTCACCCTGGTTCCCCCTCTGGGGGAGTCTAGAGATGCTCTCCTTCATGATTGACACCCCCCAAGTTTATTTTACGCCTTTTCTCATTCCCCTCCTGTCTCCTTTTCTGAAGAATGCCAAAATGTTGGAGAACAGAATAATTCTCATTGCCACCTTTTGGCCTCTGCAAATATGGTTTCCCTATCTTTGGCCTCACCCAATTCAGAAACTTTGGATTTCGGGCATTGATCCAGATCTGCTGCCCCATCTGGATGGACTAATTCACCAGAGTCTTCACAATCCCAAGCTCATTGCGTGGCTTCTCCAGTTCCCATGATAGCTAGGCATGCTACCCTCACTTTCCCAATTCAGCAAATTGTCCTAGCCTCCCATAAATCTTCTACAAGAAGATTATACATGACAAAATCTTTCAAAATAGGCAACAGACCATCTTGATCTATATTCTGCACCAGCTGATAGAGTACTGGAATTTTTCGCATCGTTTTTCGATGCAGGAGCTCCATCTTCAACTGTTCATGTACATCTAGCTGCAATTTCATATTCTCATAATGGTGTAGATTAGACGTGTCCAACCTGCGGCCCTCAGAGCTCTTCCATG
Source organism: Protopterus annectens (assembly GCF_019279795.1). NCBI lineage: Eukaryota > Metazoa > Chordata > Ceratodontiformes > Protopteridae > Protopterus > Protopterus annectens. The sequence goes on from NC_056748.1 coordinate 648,807,122, forward strand.
CGGCCCTCAACCTCTAACTGCAACATTGATGTATGCATGCACCAAAACACTTTGTGTTTTTCGCTCCCATGACCTGTAACGCTAATGTTGGTGTGCACATGTGCCAAAGCACCCTTCTAGTTTTGTTTTTGAGCCAAAAAAGGGTCAGTGTGTTTATGCCATTAATTTGCACCGAACGATCAGTGTGTGTTCTCGCTGAAGTGGGACTCATGTATGGATTTGCCACTGTTGCCTTTGAAAGGGACAGCAATTACCTGTGTTAATAGGCAAGTACGGAATGAGTGCATGCATGAAAGCAGAATTGCGTGCGTGAAAGTAGAAGAGTGTGTGTGTGTACATGTGTGCATGACAGACGCATGCACAAAGAGGCTAACAATGATCAGTCTACCTACTGAACACAAACAAGTTAGCTCACAAATATATCATACAATAAGAGTATACTTTCATTAAATTGTGTCTTTCCTGATAGGGAGAGTGTTGTATTGAACATGAACTCATACCTCTTAACTCTCTGGATTTTCAAAGAATGTCTGAATTTTTGCCTCATCTTCCAATTTGTCTTTTGCTTAGGAAATAAAAGTAGTCATCCAAGGTAATGCAGTTCCAGGGAGTAAGAATGAGAGAACAGCCTAGGGTTAATGGGTCAGTACTGGACTGACTGTGGGACTGTAGCATATAAAGTTGTATTGTTTTTTCAGACAAACAAAAAAGCACCTAGTACTGTTTTTTCATTGGTGGGTTCTAAGCAGTGGTAGATTGGACAACAGTAAGCATAGCTTTGGTGGATCATCAATACTGGTAAATCAAGTGGGCACAATGTCATTTTTTAAATGTTGGGGATTTTAGTGTGTATGTGTGTGCTTGTGTTGGGAGTGATGCAACAGTAGATGTTTATTAAAGACAGACTTGTGGACTGTAGAGAATGTTTCTTTGTTTCAAAACCTAATACTTGGGTACGGATGCCAGAAGTAGATTTTTTAAGACATAGCTTCTTGCCATTTACAGTGGATGGATATTTACATTTAATGGACAATGTATTAGCGTGGGCCTGTGGGGTTCTGAAGGATGCCAAGTATGCCACTGCCACTGTCTTGTAAAGTGACCTGGAAATGGATATTAGGATGTTACTGAAAAAATATAGTAAGTGGGCTTAGAAATACAGTTTAATTAAACAGTGTACTTCCAATTTACAGGCCATAATTTACTTTATTTCAGGTAGTCCAGATACCGGTAGATTGTATACCATTAGACTTAATTAGGGAGAGCTGTCATTCTGGGGAAACCAGCAGCCCTAGTTTCAGTGAAATGCTCTGTGGTTGCTTGCAGGTAGGAAGTTGCAGGATGTTGATGCAATGTGTTTTATTTATTATTTTAATACATTTTGTTATTTCAAAACATAGTTTTCTTTGATGCAAAAGAAGGTAGGACTGAATGAGCCATATAATGTTTAACTGACAATAATGGGATAGAAAGATTATAAGTGATGTATAATGTTTGCAGCTACAGTTGTTTCAATGGTGTCTGTGATGCATAACTATTTTTGGGCCTGTGTCCCACTTTTATTTTTCGTTTTGTCCAAATTTCTTGCTCTAAGGTTGAGAGATATGGTTCCATACTAAATCAGAAGTTGTATTTACCTTGGAAGACTTTTCGGCATAATTATGAAAAACATAGCCTTTTTAATATCTCTGCTTATTTCCAGTATAAACTGCCATGTAACCTTGCAAATAATCTTCTTAAGCTACTTTACTTCTTTTGGAATTGACAGGTATGATTCATCTGTTCGGACATAAGCATAGAGTGCTAATGTGACTTTGATTTCTTGCAGCATTCGGTGGTTTACATAATCACAATATCTTTTCTGTGTTTCTGGGTGTGTAATCAATTTAACAGTTTTAAAGAGGTTTTCCAAAAATAAATATATAATAAATAATCCTCTCTACACTGAGCTATTGACAAAGTCTGGAAATTTGTTTTTTTCAAAAGCGAAGGTCAGCATTACAGCTCAATAAACTGTCTGAGTAACTTCTGCACAAATTAAAATGTGTGAATGTCAAATGGCTTTAGATTGGAGGGAAGTTTATTTTTATTTATTTTACATTTGTTTACCGGGAAAGTCCGACTGGACACAGGTCCATTTTCAGCGGAGGCCAGGGGAGAAAAGCTCCAAAAATAATAGAAAACAATATAATACAATACATGAGAGAGAGAGACAGCAAATTATGGATGTAGTACTCATACAATATGACAGAGATTACATCTCGTAACAGTGAGAATCACTGAGGCACAGAATAAACTTAAACATTTTTTTACAGTTATAATTACAGCAAGGCAAATATCAATTTTTAGGAGAAAGCTGTTTGTACATAGGTGAAGCTCTGAAACAATCTTTTGGTATGGTATGGATTAACCTGGGGATTGACGCAAGTTATATGTTTACACCAGTATGTAGCATTATAGTTTATGGTTTTCTTATTGATTTACTTTTTGTCGTGCAGTTTTGTTGATTTATTGGTGGTCCGTTTGGTAGTGGGAAATTACATGGATGAATCCATCTCTATTATGATTTTTTTTTTCAGATATTTTGACTTCCAGACAATTTCATTCAGTGAGTGGGTGTCATGTGATTACTGAGGTTGCCTATTTTACAAGTAGGGGCTTTGTGTGTGTGTGTGTGTGTGTGTGTGTGTGTGTGTGTGTGTGTGTGTGTGTGTGTGTGTGTGTGTGTGTGTGTGTGTGTGTGTGTGTGTGTGTGTGTAAGAGAGAGATATTTAATGTGTACTGAATATAATGTTGCAAATGGAATTCTTAGTTAAACATGCCCCTCTTCTTGGGCAACTAGACTTGAGTAACCAATATTAGATCTTAGCCATCCAGCTGGGAAAGGTTAATATGTGGATTTTCCATCTGGTTTGATGAAGGCTATGCTACTTACCCAAGGACTACATTTATGGCTATCCATCCAGCCATCGTGTTGCTAAACTACATTGTTTAATAATGAGAGGAACTTTTTACAGAAGCTGAAGGTTTTTGTGTCAAGAACCTGTCCATAAAAAGTGCCCTGTTTGTTGCAGTGAAGGCTGTGGTCTTTGTAATGAGCATTTTAAGTACAATCAGTACTTCTGAGGTAAAGGAAGTCTCAAGGCAGGATCTTTCTTAGCCTGGAAAGCAAGCTAATGATGAAATTTATAGGGGCCAGTGAGAGAGAGAGAGGAAAGCAAGAAGCTTTTTAGTCTGTTTGGATAACTAAGTGAACTTAGTCCTTTGACCCTTTTTGTCAGAAATGGTTGTAGTCTTTCTTTTGGCAGGGTGTTTTGCAGAGGCACATGCCAAAAGGGGCACTGCACTCAATAATGGCTCTTGTAAAGGAAGAATACAGGGATGTTATGACCTCCTTGTCCCTGGATGAGATACCCTTACTAATGAAGTGGGCCATGTAAAAGCTTTCCTTACAACAGAAACAATGTGGTGGTCAAAAGTCAGGTTTCTATCAATCTGGGTGCCCAAGTACCATACGACTTATTGCGTGCTTACAACATTGTTATTAATGTGATAATTTGTGGGGACATCACTCTTCTCAAGGAGGATGATGCATTTTTTGGCATTTAGCTTGAGGCCATATTTCTGGCACCAGTTGTTTGGGTGAGACCCTCTTGTAGCTTATTCAGAATTGTTTTATTAAGTCAGTAATGTGAATTCTTTACTTTATTGCAAATTTGTTGGGTTATGTTTGTGGATTATAGTATTGTAGGACTGCTGATGTTGACATTTTACATAGTTGGACTGCTGGAATGGTTTTCCCAGTGAAAAATGCTAGTGCTGTAGTGAATATCTGTATTCATAAAAAAAATATATATATATATATATATATATATATATATATATATATATATATTAACTAAGATGTTCGAGTTAACTGTTAGATTACAGAATTAGAATGAGAATTAGAATTTTAAGGCAAATATTAGGCATTTATTACATTTATTCATTGTTCAAATGCACCTACAGTACAGCCAGAAGGTCGACTGTGGTCTTTCGGAGCAACAAAAGAGTTAACTATATGATATATTTTACATGCGGCCCCAAGACCATTTCTGTTCACTCAATGCGGCCCCAGCAAGCCAAAAGGTTGGACACCCCTGGTGTAGATAATTGTACTCTAATATCCCACAAGCTTTGTAAAGCCTTTTTGAAAGGGGCATTACTGCTCAGGCCTCCATTCAAGGATCCCACTGCACCTTGGGACCTCAACCTAGTGGTATAATCCTTAATTGCTTCCCCTTTTGAACCATCAGCAAGTTGCAAATTAAAGTACTTATCTTGGAAGGCCTTGTTACTGGGTGCTATTACCTCTACTATGAGAATTTCATGCTTTATCTTAAAAACCTCCTTATCTGACCTTCCATAAAGATAGACTGGCTTTGAGAACAGTCCTATTTACCAAAGGTGGCTTCTGACGCACATATCAAAGTATACAACTTCCTGTATTCTTTCCCAGTTTTTCAAATAGAGATGAATATTGCCTCCATATGCTAGATGAGGACAGGCAATTACATTTTTACCTTCACAGAACAAGAGAGTTCAGAAAATCTGATCAGCTGTCTGTTTCTCCCACTACTTTGGGCAAACCATTTTCTAAGGTTACTTTAGCTCAATAGCTCAAAGATTGTATATGGCAAACGGAAAGTGCAACTGCCAGAACCTCTAAAGCACATTCAAAGAGAGCAATAACTGCTGCTGCAATCTTCCATGCCAGTTCTTTTATAGATGATATATGTGCATCGGCTACTTAGGCATTTCCTCAAACATTTATTACTCATTTTACAAACTGGATATGGTCTCTAGGGAATGAGCATCATTTGGTTCAGTGATTCTCTGGAGTATTCTTCCATGAGACCTTCCAAGTTTTTCGTAGCTGGGGACTGTCGTGGATTATGTGAAAATTGACATCAGATAAAGAAGTTGTTTTACCACAACTCTCCATCTGTGTTGTCAATCACTTATCCTTGACATCTCCACCCACCTTCCCCCTGCCCTTTTTCAGGTTTCTTGGTGGAATGGGCTTATATTGCCAGGAAATTTTATTCCTGTATGGTTACAGATAGTCTCTCTGTTGTTTTTTTGTCTGTCATTATCTTTTGCAGTCTCTATCTGAGGTAACTGCGAGGATCATTCTAGGTAAGGTTGAAGCTCAGTAGATGTCCTTCAAGGATGCATCTGCAGTCCTTACAAATGGGTTGTCCTGTCGTCAGGCAGCCCTTGATCGGCAGTTCCAAAGTCTGGGTCTGGCCTCGGCTGGTGTCGCACCACCCGACGTCACAGCTGCAGTTATTCGGGTATAAAGGCATCAGCCGACGCCATTTTCCTCAGTCTTTCTTGCCGCGTGGCGCCCGAAGCAGAAGCTGTTCGCAAGTGCCGGTCGGTCAGAACCAGAGATTACTACTACCGAATACTTCTACCGAAAACTTCTAAAAAGCTAAGTACCCCGTTGGGGACTCTTTCTTGCCTCAGCCGATGTCAGAAAAAGTGAATAACTGTTTAACTTGTGGGAAACAAATACCTCATAAAGATTTCCACTCTTACTGCTTACCTTGCTTAGGCCCAGACCACAACGTAGTAGCTTGTCTAGCCTGTGCTTCTTTTAACTGACGGATGCTTAGAAATCGGTCGGAATTTGCTGAGGAGTTTTTCGGCTCCGATTTTGCTTACATTATGCCGTCGGATCCTCCGACTATGCAAATATCTAAAATGCGCAAGGAAAAGGACAGACACTCGCGGTCCGCGGTTTCAGCCGAAACCGCGGTTAAGCCAACCACGAGTGTCTCTGTTTCGGCTGAAACCGAGCAAGCGGTTCTTCCTTCAGCCGAAAACTTGCCTCCTACTGAGGCCTCTTCCAACCTGGTGGAATCGGCTTCTGATATAACTCCTGCTCTTGCAGTTTCTCAGGAATTGTCTGACACTATTCCCCCTGGATGTTTCTACCCCTGCACGTGGAGCTGCTAGGCCACCTGCATCCATGTCCATTAAGGCCTTTGCCAGGGCTAAAGCAGCTAAATCTACTAAATCTGTGCCTGCTAAGACCCCCTCTCACAGGCCTAGCTCTAGTTCTCAAATGCTTAGTCTAGCAGAGGATCTCATTTCTTTAATCCGGGGATCCCAACCTCACCCTGACAGGGCCTCTCACCCACCTCCAGAGAAGAGGCCTAGAGCAGAGCCCCCTGAGCCAGTTTCGACAGATGATTCCTCTGATGATTCAGATATTACTAACCCTCCAGAGGCTCCTTTCTCCCCTTATGAAGACTCTGATGCTGAAGAGTCCATTCCTTCTGCCTCTCCGCCTGAGGAATTTTCCTTTGGGGAAACCTTGCATGCTATGAGGGAACAATTTCAGTGGCAGGGCCAGGATTTTTCTGACTCTAGAAAAAGGCTTAGAACCTTTCTGCATTTGCCACAACATAGACCTTTAGCCATACCTCCAGTTCTCTCTGTTGTAGATGATGCTTTTAATGATGCTTGTACTGCTCCTGATTCACTACCTCCGGCCCCTGCTAAGCCCGATGGGTACTACAGGGTCCCGGACACGCATTACCATCTGTATAAGGCTCCTTTTGCAGACCCAGAGACTATCTCCCAGGGTCCTAAAGCTGTAACAGCTACCTCTGCTAAAAACCGCCTCCCCTCTGAAAGGGAATCCAGGTCCTTAGAGAGACGGGGTAAAAAAGTTTACACTTCTGCTACTCTTTCAGCTAGGGCCTTGAACTGTCAATTCCACATGATCCAGTATCAAGAATTTATGCTAGATCAGTTAACTAAAAAACTGTCCTCAGATGAACCATTAGACAAAAAATATGTTCAGGAAATGGTACATAACATTCAGCAAGTCAGTAACCATTCCTTAAAATGCGGCTATGATGCACTGGAGGCTTCCTTTAGATCAGCCATGACTGGCACAGTTATCAGAAGGCATGCATGGCTAAAAGAGCAGGCCCTACCAGACCATGTTAAATCAAAACTACTAGATGCTCCCATGGACAAGATCAATTTGTTTGGCTCTCCTGCACAACAGGTGCTGAAGAAGATGGAAGAAAAGGCAAAATCTGTACAAACAGTGAAAGATTTCTTACAGGTCCAACCTCCAAGGTTTAGCAGGAATTGGCCCTCCAAGAATTGGTCCTTTCCAGACTCCTCCAGAGCTCAGAGAGGCAGGAATAGGCGTTCAAGAGGCAGAAGTCAATCCAGGGGTGCCTACAGGGGACGCCAGTGGCAGGGTAACAACCAGCGAGGTGCAGCCACAGACACAGCCACCACCACTACTACAGGACAATCCCAGTGACTTGGTTCTAGCACCGCCTACCAGGGAACAACTAGAAGCACCCTTAGGCGGGAAACTAGCTTTATTTTCAGTAAACTGGCATTACATCACAAGAGACAAGTGGATTTTGCAGACAATAGACCAAGGTTACAGGTTTCACTTCCATACTCTACCAGGGAAGAGAGGAATGCCAAACCTACCTCCAAATCAAAAGACAGAAGCTCCAAAACAACTCAATTATTAAGAATGAGAGCTGTGGAAAAGGTACCATCTACAGAGCAAGGACAAGGATTTTACTCCAGACTCTTCCTGGTACCAAGAAAAGAAAGCAAATGGAGACCTATACTCGACCTGTCCGCTTTAAACACATTCCTCATTGTTCCAAAATTCAAAATGCTGACCCTACAGCAGCTTCTTCCCATGCTGGGCAAGGAGTCTTGGTTGGTAACTCTAGATCTCAAGGAGGCATACCTGCACGTCCCCATACGACCAAATTGCAGAAGATACCTCAGATTTCTTGCAGGATCAGAGCATTATCAATTCTCAGCATTGCCCTTTGGCTTATCTACTGCGCCCAGAGTGTTCACGAAATGCCTGGCATCAGTAATTGCTCATTGCAGGCTTCAGGGAATCCAAATCTACCCTTACCTGGACGACTGCCTGATACAAGCGGACAACAAAAACAAGTTAACAGAAGACTTGAAAAGAGTCATTTACCTACTACAAGCCCTGGGATACACAGTCAATCTAAAAAAGTCAAGTCTGATACCATCCCAAAGGATAACCTTTTTGGGTGCAGAGCTGGACACATCCAAACAAATGGCATTCCTAACAGAAAACAGGAACAACTCCCTCTCTACTTCTTGGCATTAACAAAGCAGAACCATCTAACAGCAAGAAAAGTCCTGCAAGCCTTGGGTTTCATGGCATCCTGCATAATATTGGTTCCAAATGCCAGACTGCATATGAGAAAGTTACAGTGGTACCTAAGGAAGTTATGGTCTCAGCACAGGCACAGCCTAGAAACCCAAATTCCTATAATTCCATGCCTGAAGCAAGAATTCCTATGGTGGGCTCAGGCCTGTCAATCAAAGGATTGCCCTTCCACAACACTCAGCCAAGCCAGACCATCTGTGAGCGCCTCAGACCTCGGTTGGGGGGCCCACATGCTGGACAAGTGCATACAAGGTTCATGGACTCCGGACCAACTGCTCCTGCACATAAATCAAAAGGAAATGCTGGCTGTAATACTGACAATTCAGACATTCAGACCACTTCTTCAAGGTCAACTGTTGATAAGGACGGACAACACCACAGTTATGTGGTACATCAACAAACAGGGAGGCACACATTCGTACCCTCTATGCCGGATGGCAATGGACCTCTGGAATGTGGCCCTGAGTTGCAACATTCAGTTACAAGCAATTTTTGTTCCAGGAAAAGAAAACATTCTAGCGGACATACTAAGCAGAACAACCACGGATGCCCACGAATGGATGCTCCATCCGGACATCTTCAAAACCATTACAAGAAAACGGGGACTCCCACAGATACTTATTTGCATCCCCACGCAATCACCAACTAAAGAAATTCTGCACAAGGACGTACCACCCACTTGCTTGGAAGGTGGACTCCCTATCTTTCAGTTGGAAAAACCTGACAGCATATGCATTCCCACCACTTCCTTTGATGCACGAGGTGCTATTGAAAATCAAAGAGGACCGTCCAAGGATCATTCTGATAGCTCCAGACTGGCCAAGACAACATTGGTACCCATTACTGAGGAGCATGTCTCGGGAACAAATATGGCCCCTACCCCTTGTTACCTTGCTGTTAACACAGAACAACTTCAACACCCTGCATCCAAACCTGAAAACACTGCAGCTGACTGCCTGGAACATCCCCCGAGTGGTCTCTCAATTGTCAAGTAGCGAACGCATATTCGCACGGTGGGGAACCCCTTCATGCGATCTTTTGCTTCTCCCTCAAACACCAAGTGCGACAGTTTTTCGCTCTAATACCTCCTCCCGGAGGTACCCCAAGAGACGCTCTGGTGCATGCTTGGCCACCCGGTCTTCTGTATGCCTATCCACCCTTGCCTCTGATGCTGCAAGTTCTTCAGAAAGCCTCTCGGTGGGTTGCAGAATGATTCTCATTGCTCCATTCTGGCCTCGACAGATCTGGTTCCCCTTCCTAAGGTCTCACTCGGTGAATCCTCCTTGGATTCTAGATCCCATCCCGGATCTGATATCCCATCCATCCTGCATTCCTCCTCGAACCTGGACAACCTGAAGCTGACCGCTTGGCTGCTCCAGTTCCACTCTTGATAAGGACTCGGTATTTCTTCGCCTGTAAAGGCTATTTTGGTGGCGGCTCATAAACCATCCACTAGAAAGGTTTACAAGCAAATGGAAACGCTTTCTCTGTGTGGGCGGAGCGGCAAGGCCTGAATCCCTTCACGGTTCCTCTCCCTTTAGTGCTTGACTTTCTAACCACTCTCTTTAACGATGGTGCCAGCAGTTCCACAGTCAAAGTTCAACTGGCGGCAATTTCTCACTATCACATTGGCCATGACTCTAATCCTCTTAGGTCAGCCAAATTGTGTAAAATATTTCTTAATGGAACTTTTCTTCTCAGGCTCCCTAAAAAACAGGCAGTTCCTCCTTGGGACCTTTCTTTGGTCCTACAGGCCTTGACCGCTCCTCCTTTCGAGCCAGCCGCTACGGTGGATCTCAAATTCTTGTCCTACAAGACAGCCTTTTTGGTAGCCATTACATCAGCCAAGAGAGTTTCTGAACTTCAAGCTTTATCAGCTAAACCTCCTTACTTGGTATTTCATCCGGACCGTGTCTCCCTCAGGACCAACCCGTCCTTTCTTCCTAAAATTGCTTCTGAAGCAAACATCAATCAATCTATTAACCTCCCTGTTTTCTTCCCTAGATATGAAAACAAAGGTGAATATAAGTTACATTCATTAGATGTTCACAGGCAACTTAGATTTTATCTGAACAGGACAGCTGGTCATAGGCAATCCGACCAGCTGTTTATTTCCTTTGCAAATTTCAATTTGGGCAAGCCAATCTCTAAAGTTTCTCTGTCCCGCTGGATTTCACAGTGCATTTTATTGGCCTATCAAGCTTCAGGAAGGCCCGCACCGGAGGGTGTTCATGCCCATTCAACCCGGTCAGTATCTACCTCGGCAGCCTTCAAGGCTAGGATTCCTCTAGATGATATTTGTGCAGCAGCCACGTGGGCTTCATCTCGTACTTTTATTTCCCACTATAAGTTGGATCTTGCATCTAGGGGTAGAGCATCCTTTGGCTCCGCGGTGCTCCGGAATATCCTTCCATGATGGCCGCCCAAGAATCAGGTAGCTGGGGACTCTGTCCCACAGGTTGCAGACAAATGAATATCCTACTTCAGATTTAGAAGTTATGTACTCACCATAACGTTCCATCTGAGTAGGTGTATTCATTCGTCTGCAACCATCCCGCCCTCCTTTCCCCCTGGCCTTTCAGTTTCCTGCATATTCTTTGTTACCCTTTTTAGGGTATTGTTGCTTTGGCAAACTCGATCTGAGGTCATGAGGGTAGAGCAGGGCATTATGGGTGAGGGGAGGAGCTGAGAGCTTGGATCCATAGCTGGAAAACCATGCCGGTTCGGATCCGATATCGGATCCATAACCCACAGGTTGCAGACAAATGAATACACCTACTCAGATGGAACGTTATGGTGAGTACATAACTTCTAATTTTACCACAACTCTCCATCTGTGTTGTCAATCACTTATCCTTGACATCTCCACCCACCTTCCCCTGCCCTTTTTCAGGTTTCTTGGTGGAATGGGCTTATATTGCCAGGAAATTTTATTCCTGTATGGTTACAGATAGTCTCTCTGTTGTTTTTTTGTCTGTCATTATCTTTTGCAGTCTCTATCTGAGGTAACTGCGAGGATCATTCTAGGTAAGGTTGAAGCTCAGTAGTTTTGGAGGGCGTGAGTTAGAATAAAGGCAGAGTCTGTTTTGAGATTCAGAACTGAACCCACTCTCAAGGATAAGTGAAGATCGACAACACAGATGGAACTTTATGGTAAGAAGCCAAGAATAAGGCACTCAGGAAGGACCACCAACCACGAATGGTGAAGTAATTTAATATCCAAATGTAAGCAGCAATTGTCATGTAAAAAGAGGGTGTATTGGGCTAATTGATTTACATCTGATGAAGTCTCTCTTGGGGACAAAAAAACAGTGATTTGTCAAGACATTTATGTATTTGTGCTTGCTGCTTCGATTTGATTTGGATATTTAAATTTGTTTTTAACAGTTTATGATTGGTGGTCCTTCCTGAGTGCTTTGGATTATTAGTTTTGTTTGGGCACTTTTTTTCTCTCCTTGATTTTTGTTTTTGTATGTTATGGTAAGACAACTTTTTTCCTTTTCCAAGGCTCTGTTGGGATTGCCAGTGTCTAAGGTTACAATTTAGCCACTTTGAGAGAGTATTTCCTTTGGATATAGTTTGAAAGGAAAGCTCTTGCAGTATAAACTGAAAGGTCATTCTACTTAGGCTATGGTTACTTCTACCATTATTCTCCAGAGCTGTGTTGGTTGATTGTGCAGCTGCTACTTGTGTGGGGCCCTTGCATGTCTGTGTCTGCAAACTGAAAATATTGTAGCAGTATAGAGCTTCTTGTTCCACTGTTTTGTGCAGTATCCTTCTGTAAGACCTCCCTAGGGCTGTGTGTGGCTGGAGACTTTGTTCCATAGGTTGAATCTAGATGGAATAGACAACATCGGATGAAAGTTATGTTCTTGGCATCAGATACAATGATCTACCATTATGTTATATGTGTCATTATTTATCGCAAATGGGTCTTGGATCCAAGCCGGCAACTGGATCTAGAGCTCAAGCTCCTCCCCTTCCCATAGTCCCCCGCTGACCTGCAACTCTGATCTCATTTGGTGCTAATTCTTAGGGTATGATCAGGGCTCGAGCGTCCTCATTCTTAAAATGAGTGACTTTTTTTTTTTTCTCTTCCTTTTGAGACCGAGAGTATCTCTTGCTTCTGATATAGTTTACCTCCCCTCCCATGGCAATTTTGTCAGCTTAGGTTGATTTCTTTTCTTTACCCTGTAATCTGTTACCTTGGTTTTCTTCAAACCATTACCCTTTCCTTTAGTTAAAAAAAAAAAAAATCTGTGTGTGAGCGATGTCTGATAAACCATCGGGTTTTAAAAGGTGGCGCTCATGCAGTTGGAAAAATGCCTCATTCCAACTCACACGAGTGTAGTATCTACTGCTTGGGAGAGCCTCACCTGGAGGTTGAATGCAACATTTGTGCCGCATTAAACACCAGGGATCTTATGGAGTGCAGGAATAAGTTGCTGAAAGGGTTGGCTCAGGGCAGTCCCCTGACTCCCCCTCCCCGCTAGGTGATTCCTTTTCTTGCCAAGAAGCCTAGGCTCTCAGTTTGCAGATCCTCTAATCTGAGTCCAGCCTCTATAGCTTCAAATCCAGGCTCTTCCACTCTGTTCAGATCAGTCTCTCGGATCAGAGGTCTCTGCACCTCAGAGGCCTTCTGATCTGACTCAGTGCAAGCCTTCACTGGTTCCGACCCATTTGTCGGATCCATTTGATGGACCACCTAAGGTGTTGGATCCTCCCCAGAACTTTGGATCCAATTGTTCTGTTGGATACTATCATTGAGAGTTCCCCATGTAGGTCTAGGAAATTGGATCCAATGCATCTGAGTTTTTCGTATGGCATTGAGATCCAAGGCAGGATCGGGTCATTCCTCAGCATCTTCCAGGTCCTCCAGAAGCTTGTTATCTGCAGATATAGACAGGATGATGTTTCCTCGAAGCCCAAATAGAGTTGGGCTAGTCATCCCCATCTCAGATGCCCAGGGAACCTTCCTCATCCATAAGACTCCACTATCCTTTTCCATTCCGTCTGGGTTTAGAACATCAAGATCAGAGTATACCTAGTGAGAGGCAGATGGTGTCTGGTATCCCTCCCTTCTCAACACCATCAGGGGCCCCTGGCTGTCTGTTTTCCACTGCCCTCTGAACATGCTGCACCTCTGCTTAGTGAGGTTGATGCTAGCTCCCTGGGAATGGGGTCAGGCTCAATTTTTTGACCATTCCCTTCCCTTGGGAGTTTGGCACTAAGCAGCTTGGGGCCGATCTCGTCAGGAGGATTCAGTGTTGCGTCAGAGTCCCTACCCCGGATGGCTGGGGCTGCTGGGGAGGAGAAGGGAACGTCATCCAACCTGTCTGTGTTCTGGGTGGTAGACAGGACCTTATCCAGTCTGGCAGTCACCTTTCCTCCGCTAGGTCCTCCCCAGTCTCTGGTTTGGGTGCTGAGGCCCTCCTAGTCCTTCCAAGGTAAGTTCTCCCATGAGCATCTTCAGGTGGGCACTGCCCCACTTGGGGGTCTGTTCTGTATCCTCCTCCAAACCCACTGTGGAAGAACCCCCTTGGAAGAGAACATGCAAGAAGAGATGCTTTAACTCCCCCAGAGTCCTTCAGGGAAGACACGGATTTCGAGGAGGGATACTGGTCTCCCAGAATACTGTCTGAGGAGGTGTCCTTTGGGGAAATCCTTGAAATTCTAAAGGAGAGAGTGTCTGCTGGTCTTGCCAAACCTCATCTTCAGAGGAATCTGTATTCCTGAAGGCATTCGGGACAAGCCCCTCTTCTACCTGGGTGTCCCCCCCCCCCCCTTTGCCGAGGAGCTTGTAGTACTCTACTACCAGGGCTTGGAAGGAGCCAGACACAGTGGAACCAATACCCAAGAAAGCTGACCGATTCCTCAGTCCTCCCAAGGATAAGGCCTTTTGGAGCAACGGCATCCCTCTCGATATCATCGTGGTGGCTGCTGCTACTAAGGAGGAGCTGGTGGAACAGACACGGAGTCTGGAGTGATTTTCCACTTTGGAAAGCACATGTTTGCCTCTGCTACATTTTGACTGAGAGCATCTAGTTATATAGCACACTTCACCTGGCTTCAGAGGAATTTTGTCGGAACTCACTATTTCCCTTGGAGTTGTTGGCCCCAGAGAGTCTTAAACTCGTCTCTCCTCAGCTGTCTACTGACTTATCTAATGCTTCAGTGAGGTTGATCTCTAACGTGGTGGAGGCCACCCCTCAAGCTTCTGGCACCAGCATTGCCATTTTGCATGCTTGGCTTCACCTTTGTGGGTTTGCAGAACCCTTTAAGTTCCCTTTTGATGGTTCCACCTTGTTTGGACCAAGTGTCAAGACAACTTTGACCCACAAGGAGCAGGAGGATAAGACTGTCTGCGGTAGGAATAAATCTTTCAACTCCCCTACTTTTTTTTTCCAAGTTTCAGAAGGGGAGTAAGAAGCTTTGATTGCACAGGACTCTGTTATCCTTCCAGGATGCTCCCCAGGAATCCTCTTCCACAAGCTGGGGCAGGGGATTTAAATGATAGATGCCATGGTAGAGGGGGGTCTGCAGAATCCGGGCTCTCTAATCTTTCTCTGAGAAGCCCTTTCAGTGCTTCTGAAGCATTGCCCAACTGTCCTGCCCTGGAGGCAGTCAGGGCGCAATTCTCCCACTAGCCTGGACAAGTCTCACCTCCGATCAGTGGGTGTTCAAACATAATTTCCATAGGTTACTTTATTCTGTTTTCTCAGCCCCCTTTGGTTCTAAAATCTCTCCCGGATGTTCCACCCCATGAAAGGGAGTTGGCCTGTCTCAAGGTCCAAGACCTTTAAAAAAGAGCCATTCAAGAGGTCCCAACAGGACAATGAGGGTCCAAAACTTACTCTCGCTTCCGTTTGGTGCCAAAAGAGAAAGGGGACCTGCTTCGATTTTGGACCTCGAACTAAACCTGTCAGTTAAGAAGTCCAAGTTCTGGGTGGTCACTGTCCAGTCCATTCTGCCTCTGTTAGAAAAGGATGAGTTGATGTGCTCTGTGGATCTTAAGGATGCATATTGTCATATCAAGATAAACACTCCAGGAGACATCTGCGCATTCGGTTAGGGGCCAATCACTACCATTTCAGAGCCCTGCCCTTTGGACTCACTACAGCCCCCTTGGTGTTTCACAAATGCATGGCAGTGGTGTGCAGCTCATCTCCGGCTGCAGGGATTCCAGGTCTTCTTATACCTGGATGACTTTCTTTACAGTACCCACAAGGCAGCAACTGTTAATGGCCACAAGTTAAACCCTCAACCTTGTATAGCATCTAGGCATCAGTCAATTTGCCGAAATCCAGTCTTTATGCCAAAGTTCATTGGAGTCCAATTGGAGACTATCTCTGAGACTGCAGCACTGCCCTTACGTCTGGTCCAGATCCGGTATCTTGCTTGTTGGATCTAGAACACCCGTCAGTTCATCTGATTCTTAAAGCATTGGGTTTGATGGCTGCTGGGATCGTTAGTGCTACTCGCCAAGTATCACATGCAGGTGTTTCAGTGGTCCCTGGCAGTCCAGTGGTCCTGTCAGTTTCATCCCATGTTCATGACCATCAGGATGACTTGGGTGTGCAGAAATAATCTTGCTTGGTGGCTTCAGTTGCAGGATGCAATTCTAAGCAGACCATTTTGTCTTCCCCCACTGTGACCACGGAAGCCTCCCTGTTTGGGTGGGGGGGGGTTGTTACTTCCAGGGCAGAATGGTTCAAAGCACATCCTCGCCTACAGAGACCAAATTGCAAATAAATGTACTGGAGATAGGCTTGCAGTGTTGGGAGGACTGCTATCAGGAGTGCCTTCCCCTAGGGACCATAGCAATTCAAACTGGCAACATGGCGGTGGTCTGGTATAGCAGCAAGCAAGGGGTAACACTGTCTTATCTCTTATGCAGAGAGGCCATTGGTGTGGGAACTGGCGAGGTCTTCCAGGTGACGACTTCTTGCAACTCAAATTCCCGGTAGTTCCAATGTGCTGGTTGACAAAATCAGCAGGTCTGTCGAGTCCCCACGACTGGCCCCTGAATCCATCAGTGGCAAGTCAGATATTTGACCGTTGGGGTCAGCCATGCTGCAGTCTTTTTGCTTCCCCAGTCCGCCACAAATGCAGCAACTATTTACCCTGATCCCCCCCCCCCTGTGGGGCGGGGGGTCACCCAGGGTTGCTCTGATTCACATTTGGCTACTCTGACTCCTCTATGCTTACCCTTTTACTCCTGTAATTCCCAAGGCCTTACAGGAAGCTTGCTGTTCGACTCCTTTCATCCTCATTGCCCCCTTTTGGCCTCGGCAGGTGTGGTTTTCCCTTCTATGGTGGTCTCTGAAATATCCTCCCTGGATATTGGGTCCCGTTCCGGATCTCATTACTCACCCCTCAAGACTTCCACTTCCCAACCTCCGGACTCTTAGTCTAACCGCTTGGTTTCTCCAGTTGCAGTAATCCTTTTGCAGTCCAGGCTTCTCTCCTCGATGAGAAGCATCATCTTGGCATCTCAGAAGCTATCTACGAAGGTGTATTCCAGTAAATGGGAAAATATTTACTCTGAAGTAGTTAACTTCATTTGGTCATCAACCTGTGGGCTTCAGATCAGGACCGGATCAGAGACTGCAGTTTCTCCAGCGTTAGATATGAGCTCCAAGCTCCTTTCCTTGCCCATAATACCACTACATCTCCTTCCTTCCCTCAGATCTAGTTTGTGGGTTTGCCTGCATCGTGATAGGTGAGCTCCAGGTGATAAGACTGTTTAGGTGTTTTTTGAGTGAGTGTTTCGCGTTCTCCATTTAGATTAGAAGTAGTTTTTTAAAAAAAAAATCTATAGTAGTTTTAGTGTAGGCCTTCTCCCCCTTCCTGCCTTGTGTTTTGAGTGTGTGTCTGAGTGTTTGGGTTGGATACCCAGCCACTATCATGGCAGATCAGCATAAGTTGGTCTTCAGAAAATCTACAGTGTGTGCATAAGTTATCCCCTGCGGATGGCCACACTCTGTGCATTTTGTTTAGGAGCAGCTCGTCTGGCCACTGAGCACACCATATGTGCAGGGTTTAACTACTGGGTCTTAAGACCGTAAGGCTAAATTAATTTATAAAACTTATCCAAAGGAAGGTGCCGGCTGCACAAGTAAACAAACAAAAAGCACTAGGGTCATCCAGACAATACAATACAATACGCTGTGTAAAATCACATCAAACGTTTCGTCAAGCCTTCTTCAGATAATACAAACCTGTATTATCTGAAGAAGGCTTGACGAAACGTTTGATGTGATTTTACACAGCGTATTGTATTGTGTCTACTGAGTTTGGCAGGAGCCCTAATAAACCTCTACTTTTATTTTGAGCCTTATCGTTGAAGGCTAAATTAATCTTGAAGGGGCTTTTCCTCCTCCAAGGAGGTGGCTGCCTCCTCATCTTCTGTAGCATGGGTCACAGCTGTGACCGCACCCTCCATGACTGTTGTGTCCTCTCCTCCCAGGCTGGGACTCATCCTCCCAACCACCGACAAGGGGAAAGGGAGAAGAAAAAAGGAGAGGCACCGTGAAAAAGAGAGTGGGAGGAAGAGATCCCCAGAGCGCTCAGATCCGGCAGGTCCTCCTCCCAAGCTTTCTTTACCTTCCAAGCCGACTTCCCTTGGCTCCTATCGCAGAGGTTTTCCTCGGAGCTGGAGAAGGTTTGGCCTTTGTCTAGGGCCTCCATTCACTGTCCTCCTCTGCCGGCATCGGTGGCATCTTCTAGGTCAACTAGAAGCCTTTCTTAAGCTGACATGGACAGATTGATGCAAAGGTTTGTTTGCACTTAGCTTCAGATAGGGGTCTTGCTGGCTCCCTCTCTCTGGAGGGGAGGGAGCTCACTGGCAATATTTGCCCCGATTGCTCCTCCTCCTCCAATCCTTCCTCTGGTTTCGGAGTTGCTGGATCCAAGAAGTCCCGGAGTCAGGGGGTCGGCGCTGATGGTACCACCTACCTAGACGCTGACGGTTAACTTGAGCTCGTCCGATCCAACTTGGTCGGATCTGAGCTCTCAGAGCAGTAGCCTGGGTGTTGGATCCAAGGGGTTGGATTTTTCCCCCTTCGGCTCTGGCTTTGTCGGGCCGAGACCTACCCCTCGGAGCCTCTGCACCTTTGGGCTTTGCTCCGATCCCTGTGTCTGATCTGGGGAAGGGCATCCTCTGTCAGTTGCTCGGGAGGCTCACTCCCTCTCTGGATTCGATGTGGTGGAAAGGGTTCTCGCTAATGCATCAAGGCCCTTCCGCCCCGACCCCTTGTATTCTGGGTGCTTCTTCTGTCAGTCTTGCTATGCAAGGGGACAGCCTGTGATCAACATGCCCCAGATTGTTCCCCTCGAGGAAGCCGAAGCGGTTCAGGATTCCTTTCTGAAAAATTGCACCGAAAAGGTTACTCGCAAACGTAAGTGCAAGAGGAGGCACTTGGACTCCCAACACCCCCCCCCCCCCCCAGAATCCCTCACGGAGGATACAGACTTGGAGGAAGTGGAAGGTTCCCCAAGTCCCCCCCCCCCCCCTGAGGATCTCATTTGGAGACATCATGGAGATCCTACGGGGGGGGGGGGGTTGGTCTGCCCCTAAGCTTTCCTCGGATGAGTTGGTGTTTCCGGAAGCATTCGGCATGGGCCCATCTTCTTGGGGGGGGGGTATCTCGTGGATCCCCTGGTGGACCTCATTACCACCAGGGCATGGAAAGAACTGGACACACTGGAGCCAATCCCAAAACAATTTTGAACCCCTCAGTAGATAGACCGAGCTGAAACAAGGGTCCCCAGTGGATGCCATGGTGGTAGAGGCTGCCATGAAGAAGGAACTGGCTCAGGAGAGAGTTCCACAGTCCATTCCCCGGACCGAGAGTCCAGGATGATGGTCGACTGGTTGGGAAAGGGGACTTGTGCTTCAGCCACCTGTTGTATAAAGGCACTGAACCATATGGCTCATGTTACCAGACTGCAGCGTGACCTGATCATAGAGTTCACTGCGTCTCCCCCAGAGTCCATGTCACCAAAGGATAAATGCACATTCTGTACACGAATGGCCACTCAAAGCGGTTACCAACACGTCCGTGTGAGTCCTTTCTCATGCCACCGAAGGAACGGCTGGATCCAACATTGCTTTGAGGCAACACGCTTGGCTCCAGCTATGATTTCGCAGAACCCTTCAAGGCGTCTTTTGCGAATGCTCCCTATGACTGCTTTTTCTTGTTTGGGAAGACTGTGAGACACTAGTCTAGAGTGAGAAGGATGGGAAGACACTGTCTGACATCGGAATCCGCTTCTCAAACACCCAAAGATCCTTCTCCAGGAATTAGTGGGGGTAAAAAAGATGTGGATGTTCATCGTGCATACAGTTGCAGTCATAACAGATGGGTTCTCCTGCCGTCAGGCGGGTCCTCGGTCGGCCGAATTCCAAAGTCTAGGTCTGGCGTCGGTTGTCGTCGCTTCCTCCCTGACGTCAGTGCGACAGGGGTATAAAGGAACCAGCCAACGCCATTTTCTTGTCTTTCTTGCCGCGCGGTGCCCGAAGTAGAAGCAGTTCACCGGTCGGCCAGCTCCTGAAATTACAAAAATTTGGAAACCGAAGTCTTCTTGAAAGCTAAGTACCCCGTTGGGGAAACTTTTCTTGCCTCAGACCGATGTCAGACAAAGTTAATAATTGTATTTCATGTGGGAAGCAAATACCGCATAAGGATTTCCATTCCCTCTGTATACCTTGTTTAGGCCCAGACCACGACGTCTCGGTCTGTCGCTTTTGTGCTACATTCAACAAACGCACCTTTAAGCATCGGGCAGAGTTCGCCCAGCATTATTTTGGAAAAACATTTAGCTATATTATGTCGTTGGATACTCCGACTCCAGTTTTGTCTAAAAAACGCAAAGATAAGGACTGACACACGAGGTCCGTGGCCTCTACCGACACACGCCAAAGCCGACTACACGTGGTCTGGTTCTCAGCGAGGCGCCTGCGCAGCCCCTGACTACCGACGACACTTCATTGGCGGTGTCTCCTGTGCCCGAGGTCGCAGGCTCCTTGGCCCACACCCCAACTACAGATACCGAAGCCACTCCTGGTGTTGAACCTCAAAATGTGGACAGGTCTACCTCCACTCAAGGTGTCTTCAGACCTTCCTCTTCTTTTTCCATTAAGGCTTTCACTAAGTCTAAAGCAGCCATGCATTCTGAGACAAGCTACACAGGGCCCATCTCCAGGCCCCATGCCTAAAAAACAGATGCTTAAAATGGCTGAGGATTTAATTACTCTCATCAGGGGTTCTCAACCCCCACCGGACAAAAGGCCGAGAGTGGAGGAAGAATCCCCCTCCTCTGATCAGGGCTCCATTATTTCGGAGCACTCTGATCTAGAACATTCTTACTCCCCTTTTGAAGACTGTGATGCGGAGGAGTCCATTCCTTCTGTATCCCCCCCAGAGGATTATTCATTTGGGGAAACTTTGCATACCTTAAGGGAACACTTCCACTGGGAAGGCCAAGATTATTCAGATTCCAAGAAAAGGCTTAGGGAATTTCTCTTGCTACCTCAGCACAGGCCTCTGGCTATACCTCCTGTCTTGGACATCCTAGATGATGTGTACTCGGAGGCCTGCCTTAACCTGGATTATCTTCCTCCAGCCCCAGTCAAGCCTGACCGGTACTACAGGGTTCCTGACTTGCACCAATTTCTATACAAAAGCCATGTTGCTGACCCAGAAACCATCTCACAGGGCCCCAAGGGAATTAAGGCCTCCACTGCTAAAAATCCATTACCTTCCGAGAGAGATTCCAGATCCTTAGAAAGGTGGGGAAAAAAGGTATATACCTCTGCTACCTTAACCATGAGGGCCTTAAACTGTCAGTTCCATATGCTAAAATACCAACAGTTTTTGTTATCACAATTGAAAAGTAAAATGTCACAACCTGAACAACCAGACTTGAAGGAGTTGCAGGATTTGATGCATAGTGCAGAACAAGTGGGTAAACATACCTTGCAATGTGGTTTTGATGCTCTAGAGGCCTCATGTAGAGCTGCTGTTACAGGATCAGTCATACGTAGACATGCCTGGCTCAAGGAACAAACCTTGCATGATCATGTCAAAGCTAAATTACTAGATGCCCCTCTACAAAAGGATGTATTATTTGGTGCTAATGCTGAGGAGGTATTCAGGAAAATGGAGGAAAATGCTAAATCAATGCAAACTGTGAGAGATTTTCTACAGGTACAACCCCCACGTTTCAGTAGAAATTGGCCTTCCAAAAATTGGTCCTTTCCAGCCACGGACAGACCCCAAAGAGGTAGATACAGGCACCCGAGGGGCAGAGGACAATCCCAAGGATCGTTTAGAGGCAGACAATGGCAAGCTCCTACACAAAGAGGTGGTGAGGATAACTCGCAATCATTCAGAAAGCAAGCCCAATGACTTTCCCCTTTGTATGCCAAGCAAGACTCAAATGGCAGCACCCTTTGGAGGAAAACTGGCATTATTTTCAAAAAATTGGCATATTGTCACAAAAGACAAATGGATCCTGGACATTATAAACAGAGGCTACAGATTCCATTTTCACACCCTTCCAAAAATGAGAGGCATGCCAAACCTGCCACACAATCAAAGGGCAGAGGCACAAAGGCAAATAACAGATCTCTTAGACATGAAAGCTGTTCAAGAGGTACCTACGCACAAACAAGGTCAAGGTTTTTATTCCAGACTATTCCTGGTACCAAGGAAGGGAAAAGACTGGAGGCCTATTTTGGACCTATCCATCCTAAACACATTTCTACTTGTACCAAAATTCAAGATGCTCACT
The DNA here is from genome assembly GCF_019279795.1 of Protopterus annectens. NCBI lineage: Eukaryota > Metazoa > Chordata > Ceratodontiformes > Protopteridae > Protopterus > Protopterus annectens. Next base: position 648,829,167 of record NC_056748.1, read on the forward strand.
CTACAGCAGCAGCTTCTTCCCATGCTGGGCAAGGAGTCTTGGCTGGTAACATTGGACCTCAAGGAGGCATACCTGCATGTCCCAATCAGACAAAATTGCAGAAGATACCTCAGATTTCTTGCAGGTTCAACCCATTATCAATTCTCTGCATTGCCCTTTGGCTTATCTACTGCGCCCAGAGTATTCGCGAAATGCCTGGCATCAGTAATTGCCTACTGCAGACTTCAAGGGATACAAATATACCCCTATTTGGATGACTGCCTGATCCAAGTGGACAGCTAGCACATTCTTCTGAAACATCTGGCTTATGTAATAATGTTGAACTCTCTGGGATACACAGTCAACAAAAAGAAATCAAGGCTAATACCCTCTCGAAAGATAATTTTCCTGGGTGCCAACTTGGACACAAACACCCAGATGGCCTACCTCAAGCCAGAGAAGCAGGGGCAACTAACTCAATACTTCAGAACACTAGCAAATTGCACCAGGCTGACTGCAAGGAAAATCCTGCAGGCTCTGGGATTCATGGCATCTTGCATCTTACTAATCCCATGTGCAAAGCTGCATATGGGGAAACTTCAATGGTACTTGAAAAACCTATGGTCTCAACACAGCCACAGTTTGGAAACAATAATACCACTAATTCCATATCTACAAAAGGAATTTCTGTGGTTGGCTCAAGCATGCCAAACAAACACAGGTCTTCCATTCAGCAAGCCTCAAGCAAATCAAGTAATCACAACAGACGCCTCGGACTACGCCTGGGGGGCGCACATGGCAGATCGGTGCATTCAGGGCAAATGATCCCAAAAAGAAAAGCACCTTCACATCAATCAAAAGGAAATGCTAGCAGTAATAAATGCTATTATAGCTTTCAAAGACCTTCTGCAACCAGGTCAACTATTGATAAGAATGGACGACACCACAGTTATGTGGTACATAAACAGGGAGGAACACATTCATACCCCCTATGCAGACTGGCCATGTCCCTTTGGAACATGGCCATGGACTTATAAATCGAACTACAAGCACAGTACTTGCCAGGCAAGGAAAACATGCTGGCAGACAACCTAAGCAGAAATATGACAGACCCACACGAATGGAAGTTGCATCCAAAAGTTTTTACAGAAATAATCCAAGCATGGGGAAGGCCAGACATAGATCTCTTTGCCTACCGCAAAAATCACCAATTGACAAAATTCTGCTCAAGGATTTTTCATCCAAAGGCCTGGAGAGTGGACGCTCTTTCAGTTGGACATCAATGACAGTTTATGCCTTCCCACCTCTTCCTCTGCTGCCCAAAGTTCTATTGAAAACCAGAGCAGACAGACCAAAGATGATTCTCATTGCTCCAGACTGGCCAAGACAACACTGGTACCCACTTCCCCACCATGGACCCTGCCTCTAATGCCTCTTCTCCTGACTCAGCACAGCTTCAAAACTCTTCAGCCAGCTAAAAACACTTAATCTAGCCACATGGAAGATTACTTATCACAACAGACCGTACTCTCCAAGGAGGTGCAGGATGTCATTTTGGAGGCTAGAAGGCAGTCAACTAGAAAAGCTTACTCCGCAAAATGGAAACAGTTTTGTGTCTGAAATGAGAAAAAGGGTCATGATCCTGGAAAACTGAATTTACCTCAAATACTACAGTATCTAGCTGAGCTGCTAAGCAGTGGACTTTCATTTTCCTCCATCAAAATCCATGCCGCAGCCATTTCTGCAGAATACAACACTGATCCACCCTTATTCTCTCTCACTCTCTCTTAAGACAGTTCCTCAGAGGGGCTAAGAATCTAAGACCCCCAAGGAAACAACCAATACCTGCTTGGGATCTCAATTTCATTCTGGAAAAACTGAACTTGCCTCCCTTTGAGCCAGCTGCCTCATCAGATTTGCAATATTTATCCTGGAAAACAGCTTTCCTTCTGGCTATTACCTCAGCTCGTAGAGTTTCAGAACTACAAGCTCTCATGGCTGTGCAGCCTTTTATCATCTTCCATCAGGACAGAGTTTCCTTACGAACCAACCCGTCCTTTATGCCTAAAGTGGTATCCAGGGTAGCTTTGAATCAGGCCATGCACTTGCCTACCTTTTATCCTAATCCTCAAAACAAAGGGGAGAGATTACCAGATTCCTTGGACATCCACAGACAACTGCGTTATTATTTGGACAGAACAAAGCCTTTCAGAAAATCAGAACAGCTCTTTGTGTCCTATGCTGTAGGAGCTCAAGGAAAGCCAATTTCCAAACAGACAATCTCAACATGGATAGCCCACTGCATACGCTTTTGCTATTCTTTTCATGGCAAAACTGTACCCACAGGCATCAGATCTCACTCCACAAGGGCCACAGCTACCTCCGCAGCTTTCCTCAGAGGAGTTCCTACCAAAGATATTTTGGAAGCAGCCACTTGGAGTTCTGTGCATACCTTCTCCAAGCACTACCACCTACCATTATACTCAAATTAGAGCAGGCTTTGCCACTGCAGTCTTGCAGGGCATCCTGGCTGCTCCTAGTTCCATTTAGTGCCTACCACCCCTTTCTTAGCTTTGGGATTCTACACATCTGTTATGACTGCAGCTGTATGCATGAAGAACATAGTACAGTTTTGTACCTACCATAAATGTAGATGTTCGAGTGCTAATACAGCTGCAGTCCAGGTTTCCCTCCCTCCTTCCCTTCTTGGGACAGGCCTATTGGCTAACACCTCATACAACTTAATTGGGGTATTCATTTATGGTGTATTTGCTTGCAACTACTGTATTTTGATTATATTGCATTGCTTTATTACACAAATTTATGTATTGCCTTCCTTTTGGGGGCACCTGACATCTGGGGAAAGAAAAACTGAAGAAAATGGCGTCGGCTGGTTCCTTTATACCCCTGTCGCACTGACGTCAGGGAGGAAGCGATGACAACAGACGCTGGACCTAGACTTTGGAATTCGGCCGACCGAGGACCCGCCTGACGGCAGGAGAACCCATCTGTTATGACTGCAGCTGTATTAGCACTCTAACATCTACATTTATGGTAGGTACAAAACTGTACTTTCCGGAAGTCTCCATATTCCCAGGGCACTCTGGACTCCTTTTCCCCATAGAGGCAGGGGGGGACAAGACGGATGCTGGCCCAGAGTGGGGGGGGTCCGACAAACTTCGGGTTTTGAGAACAATGTTCTGACAGACCCACGCAGCAGCCCTAAGGGGTTGCCCGACTGCTCTGAAGCCAGTCGGGGCCATTTCTCTATGAACCTGATGGCGTAGTTCGTGTCAACAGACCGTTGGGTGCTTTAATGTCTAGAGGTTACACAATTGCCTTTGTGACACGTCCCTCTCACCCAAGGCACCTCCCAGACGTTCAACCCATGCAAAGGGAGGCAGCAGCCATCAAAGTAGAAACGCTGCTAAGCAAATGGGCCATCCAGCCTGCCCCCCCCACATCACTGCGGATCAGGCATCTATTCCAGGGTTTTTCTGGTGCCGCCAAAAAGACAGGGGACTCCAGGCTGATTCTCTACCTTTCCACTCTGAACCTGTCAGTTGCCAAAGCTAAGTTCTGGATGGTCACTTTACAATCCATCCTGCTTTACCTGCAAGAAAATGATTGAATGTGCTCTATAGACCTCCAGGATGCGTACTACCATATAAAGATGCACAGACCCTCCAGGAGGATACTCCGCTTTCGGCTAGGGGCCAATCACTACCAGTTACGGGTCCTACACATTGGTCTCGCCACATCCCCCAGGGTGTTCACCAAGGTCATGGCAGCAGTAGCGGCTCACCCAAGGCTTCAGGGCATACAGGTCTGTCTGTATCTGGACGATTGGCTCCTTGCAGCTCCCACCAGGCATCTACTCTGTCAAGCCAGGGATTATTTCCGGAAGTTGTCAGACTTGCTGGGCATCACTATAAATATAGCCAAGTCCTCTCTAGAACTGGTTCAGGTCCTGGAATACATAGGTGCGAGAATAGATGCATTGCAATCCAAAGTCTTTCTGACTCCAGAGCAGGTTTGGAGCCTTCATCTTCTTGTCCTTGCAATTCTTCAGAATCCCTTTCCCCTAGCCGCAATGGTGTTAACAGCCTTAGGATCCATGGCAGCCACTATCCCTCTTCTTCCTTGTGCTCATCTTCACATGCGGGTTCTGCAGTGGATGTTGGCAGTCCAGTGGTCCTTATTGGATCGGCCATTGACTCATCCTAATTTGCATAAGTGAATTGTGCTGGATGTCCCTCCTCTGGTGGCTTCACTCTCCGGAGATAGTAAAGGGATGGTCCTTTGTAGCCCCTCCTCAAGCCATGTTGACCACGGACACCTCCCGACTATGGTGGGGTAGCATTGCTCGGGCAGGACAGTCCAAGGCACGTGGTCCCTAAATGAGACCAATCTGCATATCCGTTTGCTGGAGATGAGGGCGGTTTTATTAGCATTGCAGGCCCTTCATGCCTTTCTTCCTCTGGGAACAATTGCGATTCAGATATGTCAGTGGTCTGATACATCAACTAATAGGGAAGAACTGGATTCTACCCCCTTTGTCGAGAGGCCATGAGAGTGTGGGAATGGTTCATCTTCACCATCCATTTTCTGATAGCAATGCACATTCTGGGTCGATCCAACATACTAGTGGACAAATTGAGCAGAACCTTCCAAATGCCTTAAGAGTGGCCTCTGAATCCTGGTGTAGCAGAGTAGATCTTTCTCGAGTGGGGTCGGCCTAGCTGCGATCTCTTCACATCTCTTTCCAAAGTGAAGTGCAGCGAGTTTTGTTCTGATCCCCCCCACAGGGGGAAATCCCCCAGAGATGTTCTGTGGTCCATGCTTGGCCTCCTGGTCTTTATGCACATCTTCAGTTACCCCTCATGACAAAGCTTTTACAGAAAGCTTGTCTGTTGGGAGAGCAGAGTCATCCTCATTGCCCCATTCTGGCCTTGCCAGATCTGGTTTCCCTGTCTGTAGTCTCATCTGGTAGCTACTCATCTCATACTTTCATGTCTCATTATAAATTGGATATGGTTTCCAGAGGGGGAGCATCCTTTGGCTCCCACAGTGCTCCAGGATATCCTTCCTTGAGGGCCTCCCAACGTTATGGTAGCTGGGGACTCTGTCCCACAGTTTGACAAAATGAAGTTAACTACTTCAGATAAAGAAGTTATGTACTTACCATAATGTTCCATCTGAGTGTAGTTTAGACTTAATTTGTCATCAACCGTCCCTCCCTCCTTCCCCCTGGCCTTATTTGTTTCTTTCACCTAAGTAGCCAAGAGATAGTCCCCTTGTGGCCCTCTTCCTTTTACTTGTGGATTAGGTATTGCCGATCGGGCTCATATGTTGGGTGGCAAACTCGATCTGAGAGAAGGAAGGAGATGCAGTGGTATTATGGGTAAGGGGAAGGGCTTGGAGCTCAGACGTGATGCTGGTGAAACTACCATCTCTGATCTGGTCTGGATCCGAAGCCCACAGAATGATGACAAATGAAGTCTAACTACTCAGATGGAACATTATGATATGTACGTAACTTCTTTTTTAGGCCAGATAGTGTAATTTGGATCCTTTTTTGACCCTTTGACCCTGGTTCATGATATTTTGCTGCTATTGGCTTTTCTCTTTCAGGAAGGGGTGAGTTTCTCTACAGTTAAGCTCCAGTTGGCAGCAATTTCTAAACTGTGCAATCCTTTCTGAAAGGGTTTTTTCTTAAACTGCTCATCAATGATCCTTCCCCACCATGGTATTTGACCTTGGTGCTCCAGTCCTTGACACAAAAGCCCTTTGAACTGGCTGCATGTTGTGATATTAAGTTTCTGGCTTGGAAGACGGCATTTGTAGCGGCCATTACTTCTGCCAAGAGTTTCAAAACTGCATGCTCCAAGCATTAAATCTCCATTTATGGTCTTTCACAAGGACAGGGTATCCCTCAGGACAAACTCCTTTGATGTCCTTCAAGGATGCATCTGCAGTCATAACAAATGGGTTATCCTGCCTCAGGCAGCCCTTCGGTCGGCTGGATTCCAAAGTCTGGGTCTGGCCTCGGCTGATGTCGCACTTCACCCGACGTCATAGCTGCTGGGGTATAAAGGCATCAGCCGACACCATTTTCCTCAGTCTTTCTTGCCGCGCGGTGCCCGAAGCAGAAGTTGTTCGCAAGTGCCGGTCGGTCAGATCCAGAGATTTCAGCATACCGAAGACTTCTAAAAAGCTAAGTACCCCGTTGGGGACTCTTTCTTGCCTCAGCCGATGTCAGACAAAGTAAATAATTGTTTAACTTGTGGGAAACCAATACCTCATAAGGATTTCCACTCTTACTGCCTTCCTTGCTTAGGCCCAGACCACGATGTATCAGCTTGTTTAGCCTGTGCTTCCTTCAACCGATGGACTCTTAGACGTCGGTCGGAGTTTGCAGAAGAGTTTTTTGGCTCTACTTTTGCATATAAAATGCCGTCGGAGACTCGGACTACACATTTAGCTAAAAAACGCAAAGAAAAGGACCGACACTCGCGGCCCGCGGTTTCGGCTGAAACCACGTTTTGGCCTACCGCAGTGTCTCTGTTTCGCTGAAACCGAGACCTCTGTTCTCCTTCGGCCGAAAGCATGCCTCCGATAACAGAGGCCACACAGGCCATGGCTGAGTCGGCTACAGAAATTCCCGCTGAAGTAGCAGGCACACAAGAGTTGTCTGACACTATTCCGTTGGACATCTCTACTCCTGCACGTGGGGCAGCTAGACCCCCTGCTTCTATGTCTATCAAGGCCTTTTCCAGGGCTAAAGCAGCCAAACTTTCCAAGGCCTTACCTTCAAATGCTCCCTCTCACAGGCCTACCTCAAGTTCCCAGATTCTCAGCCTTGCTGAGGACCTTATTTCTCTGATCAGGGGAACCCATCCTCACCCAGACAGGGCCTCACAACCCCCTCCTGAAGAGGCCTAGGACTGAACCCCCTGAACCTCTGTCCTCTGACTACTCCTCGGATGGTTCAGATGTATCGGACCATCAGGAAGGCCCTTACTCACCTTATGAGGATTCTGATGCAGAAGACTCCATTCCTTCTGCCTCACCTCCAGAAGAATTTTCTTTTGGGGAAACCCTACACTCAATGAGGGAACACTTCCAATGGCAGGGTCAGGATTTTTCCGATTCTAGGAAAAGGCTAAGGACTTTTTTACATTTACCACAGCATAGGCCTTTAGCCATTCCACCTGTACTATCAGTTGTTGATGATGCATACAATGACGCCAGTACTGCCCCTGATTCTCTTCCCCCGGCCCCTGCAAAGCCTGACAGATACTACAGGGTCCCGGATTCTCACTACCACTTGTATAAGGCTCATGCTGCAGACCCAGAAACCATTTCTCAGGGCCCTAAAGGTGTTGCAGCTGCCTCTGCCAAAAACCCACTACCATCTGAAAGAGAATCTAGAGCATTAAAGAGATGGGGTAAAAAGGTTTATACATCTTCTACTCTTTCTGCCAGGGCTTTAAACTGTCAATTTCACATGATACAGTACCAGGAATTTTTGTTAGATCAGCTGAATAAAAAGCTGGCCTCTCCTGAACCTTTAGACCACAAGTCCCTTCAGGATTTGGTACACAATTCTCAGCAGGTCAGTAATCATTTCTTAAAATGTGGCTATGATGCACTGGAGGTTTCATTTAGATCAGCTATGACTGGAGCAGTGATTCGAAGGCATGCCTGGTTAAAAGAACAATCCTTACCAGACCATGTTAAGTCTAAACTCCTGGATGCTCCTATGGAGAAACAAAGTTTGTTTGGCTCCCCTGCACAGGAGGTTCTAAAGAAAGTGGAAGAAAAAGCAAAATGTCCAAACAGTCAAGGATTTTTTGCAGGTCGAACCTCCGAGGTTTAGCAGAAATTGGCCTTCAAAGAATTGGTCTTTTCCAGACACCTCCAGAGCACAGAGAGGCAGAAATAGACGCCCAAGAGGCAGAGGTCAATCTAGGGGTGCCTACAGGGGTCGTCGGTGGCAACCTGCCAACCAAAGAAGTGCCGCCACAGCTGCGACTGCAACCACTTCTACAGGACAGACACAATGACTTGGCTCTGATTCCGCCTACCAGGGAACAACTGGAAGCACCCTTGGGCGGAAAGCTAGCCTTAATCTCAAGAAATTGGCATTGTATTACAGGAGACAAATTGACTTTACAAACAATAGACAAGGGCTACAGGTTTCGCTTCCACACTCTACCAAAAAAGAGAGGAATGCCATACCTTCCACCAAGCCAGAAATCAGAGGCTCTAAAACAAATAATCAGTTTACTAAGGATGAGAGCAATAGAAAAGGTACCATCTATGGAACAAGGCCAAGGATTTTACTCCAGACTATTCCTTGTACCAAGAAAAGAAAATCATTGGAGGCCTATTCTCGATTTGTCCGCACTGAACACATACCTCATTGTTCCAAAATTCAAAATGCTGACCCTACAGCAACTTCTTCCCATGTTGGGCAAGGAGTCTTGGCTGGTGACTCTAGATCTCAAGGAGGCATACCTGCACGTCCCTATACGACCAGATTGCAGAAGACACCTCAGATTTCTTGCAGGATTAGAGCATTATCAATTCTCAGCATTGCCCTTTGGCTTATCTACTGCGCCCAGAGTATTCACGAAATGCCTGGCATCAGTAATTGCTCATTGCAGGCTTCAGGGAATTCAAATCTACCCATACCTGGACGACTGCCTAATACAAGCGGACAACAAGACAAAATTAATAAAGGATTTGGCCAATGTCATGCAACTGCTGCAAGCCTTGGGATACACAGTCAACATACAAAAATCAAGACTAGTGCCATCCCAAAGGATAACATTTCTGGGTGCAGAACTGGACACAATAACTCAGACGGCTTTTCTCACAGAGGAAAAACAAAAGCAACTACCACTCTATTTCATGGCATTAACAACACAAACTCAGCTTACTGCAAGGAAAGTCCCGCAGGCCCTGGGTTACATGGCATCCTGCATAATATTAATCCCACATGCCAGGCTGCATATGAGAAAGTTACAATGGTACCTAAGGAATGTATGGTCTCAACACAGACACAGTCTAGAAGCCCAGATAACAATCATTCCATGTCTGAAAAAAGAATTCCTGTGGTGGGCTCAGGCCTGTCAGATAAACAGAGGATTGCCTTTCCACAAACCACATCCAAGGCAGACCATGACCACGGACGCCTCAGACCTAGGCTGGGGGGCACACATGGAAGACAAGTGTATCCAAGGCCAATGGTCACAAGACCAGCTGAATCTACACATAAATCTAAAGGAGATGCTGGCAGTGAAACATGCAATCGAGGCTTTCAGACCATTCATCCAGCAAGGACACCTGCTGATAAGGACGGACAATACCACAGTCATCAACAAACAGGGAGGCACACATTTATACCCTCTATGCCGAACGGCAATGGACCTGTGGAACTTGGCCCTGAATCTCAACATCCAACTGCAGGCCAGATTTGTACCAGGAAAAGAGAATTCACTAGCAGACAGCTTAAGCAGGACTACCACGGATGCTCACGAATGGATGCTGCATCCAGATATTTTCAAAACCATAACAAAGAAATGGTGAATGCCAGAGATAGACCTGTTTGCCTCCCCACACAACTACCAACTGAAGAAATTCTGCTCAAAAGTATACCACCCACTTGCCTGGAGGGTGGACTCCCTTTCTTTCAGCTGGAAGGACCTGACAGTATATGCCTTTCCACCTCTTCCTTTGATGTACAAAGTTCTACTGAAGATCAGAGAGGAACAGCCAAAGGTAATCCTGATAGCTCCAGACTGGCCAAGGCAACATTGGTACCCGCTACTGAGAAGCATGTTTCTGATGCATTCATGGCATCTACCTCTATGTCCTTTACTTCTAACGCAGAACAATTACAAGACCCTGCATCCAAACTTAAAAACAGTGCAGCTAACTGCTTGGAAAATTGCATAAAACAAAACCAACTTGATTTATCTCAGAGGGTTAAGGACATTATCCTGGAGGCTCGCAGACCCTCCACAAGGAAAACATATTCAGCCAAATGGAAAAGATTCCTCATTTGGAGTGCAGAAAAGGGAGAAAATGTCACACTAGCAAACCTAGCACACATCCTGGAATACTTATCAGAACTGTTCCACAATGGCCTGTCCTATTCTTCCATTAAGATACATGCATCAGCAATTTCAACAGAGTACAACATGGATCCTCCTGTCTTCTCTCATCCTCTCCTCAGACAATTTTTGAGAGGGATCAAAAATGTAAAGCCTCCAAGGAAGCCACCTTTGCCTGCATGGGATCTCAATTTTGTGCTAGAAAAATTAACACTTCCCCCTTTTGAACCAGCAGCAACAGCAAACTTACAGTTCTTATCTTGGAAAACTGCCTTCCTGCTAGCAATCACTTCAGCAAGAAGGGTATCTGAGTTACAGGCATTAATGGCAGTGCAGCCTTTCCTTATCTTCCATCAGGATAGAGTGTCTCTGAGAACCAATCCTACTTTTATGCCAAAGGTGGTATCCAGGGTATCCTTGAACCAAGCCATACATTTACCTACATTCTTCCCCATCCCACAGAACAGGGGGGAAAAACTACTACACATCTTGGATGTACACAGACAACTGCGCTACTATCTGGACAGAACCAAGGCCAGCAGAAAAACTGACCAGCTTCTGGTAGTATATGCAACAGAGAGTGCAAGGAAAAGCAATTTCAAAACAGACAATCTCAAAATGGATAGGAAATTGCATTCGATTCTGCTACTCATTTCATGGAAAGACAACTGAAAATATCAGGCCTCACTCCACAAGAGCTACAGCCACCACTACAGCTTTCCTACGAGGAGTGGCTACCAAAGACATTTTAGAAGCTGCTACTTGGAGCTCCGTGCATACATTTGCCAAGCATTATAATCTTCCTTTATACTCCAGATCCCGAGCAGGTTTTGCAACTGCTGTTTTACAAGGGATCTTAACTACACCATCATTATCTTAGTGCCTCCTCCCCCAGTTTGGCTATGGTATTCTACCCATTTGTTATGACTGCAGATGCATCCTTGAAGGACATAGTACAGATGTTCTTCGTCTCACATTGCTGCAGTCATAACCTGTGGGGTAGTCCGCTGTCCTCGGTCGGCCCGAATACCAAAGTGTTGGGCTGGCGTCGGTCATGGGCGCTCAGAACTGACGTCAGTATGCAGTAGTACTTAAGCGCATGACCGACGCCATATCCGCAGTCTTTCTTGCCGCATGGTCCGAAGCAGAAGCAGCATTTGCAAGTGCCGTTCGGCGTCCTGAAATTTTCGTTTTTCGAGTTTCAGACCGAAGACCAAGTTGGGCTAAGTACCCCGTTGGGGAATATTTTTGTCTTTTCTTGCCTCAGTTAATCCGGATGTCAGAAAAAGTTAATTGTATTTCTTGTGGGAAACAGATACCTCATAGGGACTATCACTCTCTCTGTATTCCTTGCTTGGGGCCTGAGCACGACATAGTCGGTGTCGCTTTTGCGCTAGATTTAATAAGCGCACCATTAAACGCAGATTAGATTGTGCTAGGCTTGTTTTCGGTAAGCGGTGTAACTACAACATGCCGTCGGATCCTCCGCCCGCTACCGCAAAGAAGCGAAAAGATAAATCGTTAAAGTCTAAACAGGATGAGTCGTCCATTGCGGACGCCGGTTCTATGGAAACTACGATTGAATCTGTGGATCCAGCCGAGGTCTCGGCTGAATCACAGGGGGAACCTTTAATTTTACAGGAATTGGCCTCTCGGGAGTTAGGTCAGGCCGAGGGGGCTTCTCAAGTTTCTGTAGTTCCATCATTACAAAAGGTTATTAGGCCTTCTACTTCTGTCACTAAGGGCCCTGCTAAAGCTAGACCTGGTCTTTCTGGTACAGGCATCAGCCCTAGTTCTGCGGGCTCTGTTCCTAAAAAACATATGTTGAAAATGGCAGAGGATTTGATTACTTTAATCAGGGGTTCTATGCCCCCTCCAGACAAGAGGCCTAGGGTGGAGACAGATGTGGAGGGATTGGAGCATTCCTCAGATTTCTCTGAGTCTTCAGCTGAGGACATTCAGGATTTTCCTCCCTATTCTGATTCGGATGCAGAGGATTCCTGTCCTTCTGCTTCTCCTCCAGAGGATTTTTCCTTTTCTGAAACCCTGCACTCCATGAGGGAGCATTTCACATGGGAAGGTCAGGATTTTTCAGATTCTCGTAAGAGGCTTAGGGAATTTTTGTTTTTGCCTCAACATAGACCTTTGGCTATTCCCCCTGTTTTAGATGTTGTTCAGGATGTTTTTTCTGAAGCTTCCCTTAATCCTGATTCTTTACCCCCTGCCCCTGTACAGCCAGACAGGTATTAGAGTTCCAGAGGCTCATAAATATTTGTATAAGTCCTAGAGCTGACCCGAAAACTATTAGTCAAGGACCTAAGGGTGTCAGGGCTTCTGTAGTTAAGAATCCAGTACCTCTGGATAAAGATTCTAGGGCTTTGGATAGGTGGGGTAAAAAAGTGTATACCTCCTCCACGCTAGCTATGAGGGCTTTAAATTGCCAGTTTCATATGCTGAAGTATCAGAACTTTCTGTTAAGTCAGTTGAAATCTAAGGTAGATGCTTTAGCTGAGGGGTATAGAGTGTAAGGAATTGCAGGACTTAGTTCATGCCTCAGATCAGGTTGGTAAGCATTCCTTGCAGTGTGGCTTCGATGCTCTTCAGGCTTCTTCCAGGGTGGCTGCCCCTGGTTCAGTTATTCGTAGGCATGCCTGGCTTAAGGATCAAAATTTGTCAGAGCATGTTAAAGCTCGAATTTTGGATGCTCCTCTTCAATCTGAAGTTCTTTTTGGTTCTCCTGTGGAGTCAGTTTTGAAAAAAATGGAAGACAAAGCTAAGTCCATGCAGACAGTTAAGGAATTTTTACAAGTGCAGCCCCCTAAGTTTAGCAGGAATTGGCCTGCAAAAGGATGGTCTTACCCTTCTTCCGATTTTCAGTCTAAGGGCAGGTCTAGACGTGGTAGGGGCAGAGCTCATGCTCAGGGTTCTTTCAGACCTAGGACTTGGAGTTCTCCTGCACAATCTTCTGGTGAGGGCAGGGGTCAGCCTTTTCGTAAACAGACCCAATGACCTGTATCTCCAGCTGCCAGATTCTTCCTGTCTGGCAGCTCCTCTAGGAGGAAAGTTGGCACTTTTCAAACAAAATTGGCTTTTGGTCACCCAGGACACATGGGTGTTGGACATTATAAATCAAGGCTACAAGTTTTATTTTCACACCTTGCCTCCTTTCAAAGGCATGCCAGATGTACCTCCTCAGCAAAGGCTGGAGGCTCACAAACAGATTTCTTTACTTTTACAAATGGGGGCGATCCAGGTGGTACCTCCGTCAGAAGTAGGCCTAGGGTTTTATTCTCGCCTATTCCTTGTGCCAAAGAAAGGAAACACTTGGAGGCCAATTCTGGATTTGTCCATTCTCAATACATACCTAGACATTCCAAAGTTCAAGATGTTAACTTTACAGCAACTTCTGCCTCTGCTAGGCAAAGATCACCGGATGGTAACTCTGGATCTCAAAGAGGCTTATCTTCACATTCCTATCAGGCCCAGCTGCAGGAGATTCCTGCGTTTTCGGGCTGGTACTTTTCATTATCAGTTCTCTGCATTGCCCTTTGGCTTATCTACTGTGCCCAGGGTGTTCACAAAGGTCCTGGCTCCTGTGATAGCCTTCTTAAGACTGAGAGGAATACAAATTTATCCTTATCTGGATGATTGCCTGATTCTTGCTCAAGACAAAGTCAAGTTCTTTCAACATCTACAGTATGTAATGGCAGTTTTAAGGTGCCTAGGGTATTCTGTGAACGAAACAAAGTCCAGTCTAGTACCCTCTCAGGACATGTGCTTTCTGGGTGTGAGACTGAATACAGCCTCTCAGATGGCCTTTTTGACCCTGGACAAACAAAGAAATCTTCACCTATACTTCCAGCAATTATCCCTAATGTCCAGGCTGACTGCAAGGACAGTCCTTCAAGCCTTGGGGTTCATGGCATCATGCATTCTGGTACTTCCCAATGCCAAACTGCATATGAGGAAGCTACAATGGTATCTCAAAAGTGTATGGACTCAACACTGCCACGATTTGGACACTGTCATTCAGATAATACCTTGCATCCAGAAGGAATTCTTGTGGTGGGCTCAGGAATGTCACCTAAACAAGGGACTCTCTGTGACCCGACCAGAGGCGAGTCAGATCTTAACGACGGACGCCTCAGACCTGGCTTGGGGAGCACACTTCAATGGGAAATGGATTCAAGACACGTGGCCTCCCAGACTACAGCATTTGCATATCAACATGAAGGAGATGTTAGCAGTCCAATTTGCCCTGATGGCCTTCAAGGATCTACTTCAACCAGGACAGGTGTTGATTCAAACAGACAACACAACAGTCATGTGGTACATCAACAAGCAGGGGGGAACCCATTCTTACCCTCTTTGCAGACAAGCTATGATTTTGTGGGAGACTGCTCTGGGTTTGCACATCACTCTTCAAGCACGGTTTCTGCCAGGAGCACAGAACTCCTTAGCAGATGTTTTGAGCAGACAAATTGTGGATCCCCACGAGTGGAAATTGGATCCTCATGTATTCCAACAGTTGACAGTGGCTTGGGGAACTCCAGACATAGATCTGTTCGCTTCTCCACTAAATTTCCAACTGCCAAAATTTTGCACAAAGATGTTTCACCCGAAAGCTTGGAAAGTGGATGCTCTATCTTTCAGTTGGAACAACCTTCACGTCTATGCTTTCCCTCCTCTGCCTCTCCTTCCCAAGGTACTCTTGAAAGTCAGACAGGACAAGCCTTGCATGATTCTAATAGCACCAGATTGGCCACGTCAGCACTGGTATCCTCTGCTGAGGAGTTTAGTACAGGAGCCTCCTTGGCCTTTGCCACCAATTCCACACCTGTTGTCCCAGGCAAGCAATCATTTTCTCAATGTCAGGGTACAGTCCCTGCATCTGACAGCCTGGCGTATTCTGATGTTCTTCGTCTTCCCTTGCTGCAGTCCTGACTATTGGGTATAGTCCGCGTCCCAGTCGGCCCGAATACCAGAGTATAAGGCTGACGTCGGTCATGGCGCCTTAGACTGGCGTCAGTACGTCAGGGTACTAATGCGCATGTCCGGCGTCATTTCCTCAGTCTTTTTTGCCGCATGGTCCGATGCAGAAGCAATTTTGCGAGTGCAGGTTGGCGTTCTGAGATTTTCCGAAACCGGAGTTTCAGACCGAAAACAGAGTTGGCTAAGTAACCCGCTAGAACATTTTGGTTTTTCTTGCCTCAGTATTTAACCGGATGTCAGAAAAAGTGAATAACTGTATTTCTTGTGGGAAGCAGATACCGCATAGGGATTATCATACATTGTGTATACCTTGTTTAGGGCCTGAGCACGACGTTGTTGGTTGCCGCTCTTGTGCTAGATTTAACAAGCGCACTATTAAGAGGAGGCTTGATTGTGCTAGGTTAGTGTTTGGGAAGCGTTGCAATTATAATATGCCGTCGGATGCTCCGGCGCCTGCTTCATCCAAGAAGCGCAAGGACAAAACAGTGAAGCCTAGGGGTGAGGAACCGGCAGTCCCGGACGTCGGTCCTTTAGAAGGCTCAGGGGAGCCAGAGGTTTTGCCAGGAGTCTCTATGGAGTCTCAGGCAGATACTTTACTGTTACAGGATGTGCCCTCTCAGGAGGTAGGCCAGGCTGAGGGGGCTTCTCAGGTAACTGTTCTTCCCTCTCTTCCCAAGGTAGTTAGGGCCTCTCCTTCTGTTGCCAAAGCTTCTTTTAGAGGTAGGCCAAGTTCAGCTTCTGTGGGGGCTTCTCCTAGCATTTCGGGCTCTGTGCCTAAGAAACATATGCTTAAAATGGCAGAAGATTTGATTACTCTGATTAGAGGTTCTATGCCCCCACCTGATAAGAGGCCTAGGGTGGAACAGGAGTTTGATAGTTTTGAACAGTGTTCACAGGCTTCAGAGTCTTTTGTGGAAGACTTGCAAGAGTTTCCTACTTATTCTGATTCTGATGTGGATGATTCCACTCCTTCAGCTTCTCCTCCTGAGGATTTTTCATTTTCAGAGACTCTTCACTCCATGAGGGAGCACTTTAAATGGGAAGGCCAAGATTACTCTGACTCCAGAAAAGGCTTAGGAATTCTTGTTTTTGCCCCAGCATAGGCCCTTAGCTATTCCTCCTGTGTTGAATGTGGTGGAGGATGTTTTTGCAGAGGCTTCTCTGAACCCTGACTCCTTGCCTCCTGCTCCTGTTAAGCCTGATAGGTATTATAGGGTGCCAAGCTCATAAGTATTTGTTTAAGAGTCCCAGGGCGGACCCAGAAACTGTTTCTCAGGGGCCTAAAGGTGTTAAAGCTTCTGTGGTTAAAATCCTGTACCCTCTGATAAAGAGGCAAGGGCTTTGGATAGGTGGGGTAAGAAAGTATATACTTCTTCCACTCTAGCCATGAGGCGTTGAATTGTCAGTTTCATATGCTGAAATATCAAAATTATCTCCTTTCACAATTGAAATCTAAGGTGGATGCTTTGGCGGAAGGTATTGAGTGTAAAGAATTGCTGGATTTGGTTCATGTGTCTGAACAAGTGGGTAAGCATTCTTTGCAGTGTGGTTTTGATGCTGTTCAGGCCTCCTCGAGGGTGGCTGCTACTAGTTCTGTTCTTCGCAGACATGCCTGGTTGAAGGATCAGAATTTAGCTGAGCATGTTAAGACTAGGATTTTGGATGCTCCTTTACAGTCCGATGTGTTGTTTGGACCGCCTGTGGAAGCAGTTTTAAAGAAAATGGAGGACAAAGCTAAGTCTATGCAGACTGTTAAAGATTTTTTGCAGGTGCAGCCTCCAAGTTTAGTAGAAATTGGCCTGCTAAGGGGTGGACATATCCTGCTTATGGTTCCCAGTCTAGGGGTAGGTCTAGACGTGGTAGGGGCAGGGCTCAAGGTTCGTTTAGGCCTAGATCAGACAGTTCACCTGCTCAGACTTCTGGTGAGGGCAGGGTCAGTCCTTTCATAAGCAGAACCAATGACCTGCCTTTTCAGCTGCCAGTGGACTCGCCTGGCAGCTCCTTTGGGAGGAAGATTGACTGCTTTCAAAGAAAATTGGGATTTAATCACTCAAGACAGATGGGTGCTGGATATTATTCATCACCGTTACAGATTTTATTTCCACACAATGCTCCCTTTCAAAGGCATGCCAGATGTTCCTCCTCCACAAAGAAAAGAGGCTCACAAGCAAGTTTCTCAGTTACTCCAGATAGGGGCCATTCAGCCAGTCCCTGTATCAGAAAGGGGCTTGATTTTATTCTCGCCTGTTCCTAGTACCAAAGAAGGGGAACACGTGGAGACCAATTCTGGATTTATCTATCCTCAACACTTATCTGGACATTCCCAAGTTCAAGATGTTGACGTTACAGCAACTGTTACCTCTGATGGGCAAGGATCACTGGATGGTAACTTTGGATCTCAAGGAAGCTTACCTTCATGTGCCTATAAGGCTAAGTTGCAGAAAGTATCTGCGGTTTCGAACTGGAGATTTTCATTATCAGTTCTCTGCATTGCCCTTTGGCTTATCTACTGCCCAGAGTATTCACAAAGGTTCTGGCTCCAGTGATAGCTTACTTCAGGCTTCAAGGCATTCAAATCTATCCTTACTTGGACGACTGCCTGATTCTGGCTCAAGAAAAGGAACACCTTCTACAGCATCTGGAATATGTCATAGCAGTGCTAAGATGCCTAGGGTATTCTGTGAACGAAATAAAGTCCAGTCTAGTACCCTCTCAAGACATGTGCTTTCTGGGTGTGAGACTGAATACAGCAGCTCAGATGGCCTTTTTAACCCCGGACAAACAAAAGAGTCTGTCACTTTACTTCCATCAACTATCTCATCAGTCCGTGCTGACTGCAAGGACAGTCCTTCAAGCATTAGGGTTCATGGCATCTTGTATTCTGGTGCTTCCCAATGCCAAACTGCATATGAGGAAGCTGCAATGGTATCTCAAAATGTATGGACACAGCACTGCCAAGATTTGGACACTGTCATTCAAATAATACCTTGCCTTCAAAAGGAATTCTTGTGGTGGGCTCAGGAATGTCACCTAAACAAGGGACTCTCTGTGACCCGGCCAGAGGCGAGTCAGATTTTAACGACAGATGCCTCGGACACTGCTTGGGAGCTCATCTAAATGGAAAGTGGATACAAGACAAGTGGCCTGCCAGACTACAGCATCTACATATCAACATGAAGGAGATGTTAGCAGTCCAGTTTGCATTGATGGCGTTCAAGGAGTTACTTCTTCCAGGGCAGGTGTTGATTCTGACAGACAACACAACTGTCATGTGGTACATCAACAAGCAAGGGGAACACATTCTTATCCTCTATGCAGGCAAGCAATGATTTTATGGGAGACTGCTAAGCCTGCAACTGACTCTTCAGGCAAGGTTTCTGCCAGGAGCACAGAACTCCTAGCAGATGTATTAAGCAGACAAATCATGGATCCCCACGAGTGGAAACTGGATCTTCATGTATTTCAGAAATTGACAGTGTCATGGGGAACTCCAGACATAGATCTGTTCGCTTCTCCACTAAACCACCAGCTGCCAAAGTATTGCACAAAGGGGTTTCATCACACAGCTTGGAAAGTGGATGCTCTGTCTTTCAGTTGGAAAACCTTCATGTCTATGCCTTTCCACCTCTACCTCTTCTTCCAAAGGTATTACTAAAGGTCAGACAAGACAGGCCAAGGATGATTTTGATAGCTCCAGATTGGCCTCGCAACACTGGTACCCACTTCTAAGGAGTCTTGTAAAGAAGCCTCCATGGCCTTTGCCTCTGATTCCTCATCTGTTATCTCAGAAGGACGGTCATCTGCTCAATGTCAAGCTTCAATCTCTTCATCTCACAGCTTGGCATATTCTGTGTTGAAGCACGGTAGGTCTCAGCTTCCTCAACAAGTTTTAAATGTGATTATGGAAGCTAGAAGGCCTAGTACTAGGAGAGTGTACGCAGAAAAATGGAAGAGATTTTTATTTTGGAGTACAGCAAAGAATTTGGAGATTTCAGAGCCTAATTTGAGTGTGGCTCTTCAATATCTTACTGAATTATTGGACAAAGGTTTGTCCTTCTCTTCCATAAAGATTCATGCTGCAGCAATTTCAGCTCACTATGATTGTGACCCACCTTTGTTTCGCATCCTTTGTTCAAGCAGTTTCTTAGAGGGCAAAGAATATAAGACCCCCAATGAGCTCCTACTCCTGCTTGGGATCTCAATTTTGTGTTGGAAAAACTTACTCTACAACCTTTTGAGCCTGCAGCTACTGCTGAATTGAAATATTTGTCATGGAAGACTGCTTTCTGTTGGCTATTACTTCTGCAAGAAGGGTGTCTGAGTTGCAGGCCCTTATGGCAGTAGAGCCCTTTTGGTTTTCCATAAGGACAGGGTTTCATTACGCACTAATCCTTCCTTTATGTCAAGGTGGTTTCTAGTGTGGCTTTAAACCAAACTATTCATTTGCCTACTTTTTGCAGATCCTCAAAATAAAGGGGAAAAGATTTTGCACACTTTAGATGTACACAGGCAATTGCTATTATTTGAGCAGGACTAAAGATTTTAGGCAGTCTCAGCAGTTACTTGTTTCTTTTGCTTTGAGTTCACAGGGCAAGCCTGTGTCAAAACAAACTATTTCTAGGTGGATTGGCTTTTGCATTGCATTTTGTTATTCCCATCATGGCAAAGAGGTTCCAGCTGGGATTAGGCCTCATTCCACTAGGGCTACTGCCACTTCAACAGCATTTCTAAGGGGTGGCAACTAAGGATATTCTGGAAGCAGCTACTTGGAGTTCAGTGCATACTTTCTCTAGGCATTATCACCTGCCTATATACTCTAAGACTAGAGCTGGTTTTGCCACAGCTGTTTTACAAGGCATGTTGTCAGCTCCTGCTACTTTATAATTTGCCAGCCTCCCTTACCTCTGCTTTGGGATTCTACCCAATAGTCAGGACTGCAGCAAGGGAAGACGAAGAACATAGTACAGTTTTGTACCTACCATAAATGTAGATGTTCGAGGATTCCCTTGCTGCAGTCCAATTAACCCTCCCTCCTTCCCCTCTGTGTTTCAGGGTGGTTGTGTAGGAGAGTTGAAATGCGTATATTTTTGTATATATATTACTGTATATATTGTACATGTTTATTGGTGCAGGTTGTTTTTGGGACTTGTCTTTTTGGTTCTTCTGACATCTGGGGCAAGAAAAGACTGAGGAAATGACGTCGGTCATGCGCATTAGTACCCTGACGTACTGACGTCAGTCTAAGGCGCCATGACCGACGTCAGCCTTATACTCTGGTATTCGGGCCGACTGGGACGCGGACTATACCCAATAGTCAGGACTGCAGCAAGGGAATCCTCGAACATCTACATTTATGGTAGGTACAAAACTGTACTTTTTAGATCCTGGGGGGTCTCAGCTTCCTCAACAAGTTTTGAATGTCATTTTGGAAGCCAGATGGCCTAGTACTAGAAAAGTTTATGCTGATAAATGGAGGAGATTTTTTCTTTGGAGCACAGCAAAGAGCTTTGATGTTTCAGTGCCTAATTTGAGTTTTACACTACAGTACCTTACTGAATTATTAGACAAGGGTTTGTCTTTCTCCTCCGTGAAAGTTCATGCTGCAGCCATTTCTGCTCACTATGATTGTGACCCTCCTTTATTTTTTCACCCTTTGTTTAAACAATTTCTTAGAGGGGCAAAGAACATAAGACCCCCACGTAGAGCTCCTACTCCTTCTTGGGATCTCAATTTTGTGTTGGAAAAGCTTACTTTACCTCCTTTTGAACCAGCTGCTACGTCTGAGTTGAAGTTTTTGTCCTGGAAGACTGCCTTTTTGTTGGCCATTATGTCTGCTAGGAGGGTGTCTGAGTTGCAGGCTCTCATGGCAGTTGAACCCTTCCTGATATTTCATAAGGATAGGGTGTCCTTGCGTACTAACCCTACTTTTATGCCTAAAGTTATTTCTAATGTGGCCTTAAACCAGTCTATTCATTTGCCTACTTTTTATGCTGATCCCCACAATAAAGGGGAAAAAGTCTTGCATTCTTTGGATATTCACAGGCAGTTACGCTATTTGAGCAGAACTAAAGAATTCAGGCAGACTCAACAGTTATTTGTTTCTTTTGCTTTGGGTTCACAGGGGAAGGCGGTTTCTAAGCAAACTATTTCTAAGTGGATTGGCCATTGTATTGCTTTTTGTTGTTCTCATCATGGAAAGGATGTTCCTGCTGGGATCAGACCTCATTCCACTAGGGCTACCGCCACATCTACTGCCTTTTTAAGGGGGGTAGCTACTAAGGATATTTTGGAGGCAGCTACTTGGAGTTCAGTGCACACTTTTACTAAACATTACCATCTCCCACTTTATTCTAAGTCTAGGGCTGGGTTTGCCACTGCAGTTTTACAGGGCATGTTGGCAGCTCCTAATGCTTTTAAGTTTGCCAGCCTCCCTTTACCTTTGCTTTGGGATTCTACCCACAGGTTATGACTGCAGCAATGTGAGACGAAGAACATAGTACAGTTTTGTACCTACCATAAATGTAGATGTTCGAGGATCCACATTGCTGCAGTCCAATTTTCCCTCCCTCCTTCCCCTCTATAGTTTGGGGTTGCTGTGTTTCTGTTGGGGTTCTTATTATGTTATCTAGGTTGGTTGTTGGGTATTTCTATTTTTGGCTGTGGCCTTTCCTTTTTAGGCCTTCTGACATCTGGGGCAAGAAAGACTGCGGATATGGCGTCGGTCATGCGCTTAAGTACTACTGCGTACTGACGTCAGTTCTGAGCGCCCATGACCGACGCCAGCCTAACACTTTGGTATTCGGGCCGACCGAGGACAGCGGACTACCCACAGGTTATGACTGCAGCAATGTGGATCCTCGAACATCTACATTTATGGTAGGTACAAAACTGTACTTTTTTTACCTACCATAAATGTAGATGTCAGATAGGTATGCATCTGCAGTCAGGATTACCCACCCTCCTTCCCCTCTGTGGTATTCCTAGGGTACTTAATCCTCTTTTAGCTAGCTGGGGGAATCTATTATGGTTTATTTGTTTGTATGTATATATGTATATATATTTTGCTTTCTACTGTTTGGAATTATTTGCATTTATCCAAATTTAGCCTTCCTAGAGGGCACCTGGCATCTGGGGCAAGAAACACTGAGGAAAATGGCGTCGGCTGATGCCTTTATACTTCAGCAGCTATGACGTCGGGTGAAGTGCGACATCAGCCGAGGCCAGACCCAGACTTTGGAATCCGGCCGACCGAAGGGCTGCCTGAGGCAGGACAACCCATCAGCCATCTACATTTATGGTAGGTACAAAACTGTACTTTTATTTTGAAGGTGGCTTCGGAAGCTAACTTCAATCAATACAGCTACCGTTTTTCCCCTAATTACTAATAAAGGAGAATATATCTTGCATTGTATAGACTTTCTTAGGAAATTACATTTCTATCTGAAAAGGACTTGAACTTTTGAAGTAGGACCTGCTCTTTGTGGCCTTTTTTCAAAGTAGAAAGGGTCTGGTAGTCTCCAAGTTAACTATTTCCAGATGGATTGCTAGCTGTATATCCTGCAGTTATGATAGACTTGTGGAGCTAACCAGTCCACTTAAGGTCCAGTCTACTAGGTCTGTGGCTACATCTTTAGCCTTATTGGCTCAACTTTCCTTGGATGAGATTTGTGCTGCTGTATTTGGTCTAATCCCCACACTTTTTTGTTTCGTACTGTAAGTTGGATTTGGTGTCTAGGAAAAGGGCTTTCTTTGGTTCCTCTGTGCTCAGTTATATCCTTCGAGGCCACCCAGGTGTGTAGTAGCTCATTCATTCATTTGTGATGAATGATGACATGGATAGCATCAGGTAGTCATTATTCATCACATTCCCACCCTCCTTTCTTCCTTTCTTCTGGGGATCTGGTAGAGCTGGTGTAGTGTTTTTTTCCTTGGAGATGTCTCCACTGCTGACTGTGATGTTTTTCATTTGTTTAGCAAGCTCGATCTGAGGGTTACAGTTAAATGGGGGATTATGGGAAGGAGAGGAGCTTGAGCTCTGGATCTGTATGTTGCCGGCTCTGATTAGAGTTATGCTCCAAGACCCATTAGTGACGAATAACAACACTGGATAGCAGAAATTCCAAGTTATGGTAAGTACATAACTTTTTCTCTATCTAGTGAAACCTTCCCTCTGTCCTGCTCCCACCATTATGACCAGTTTCTCTTTCATGGGACAACAGAGTCTGGGATGTTTTTTCTTTCTGTGTTGTGGTCCTTGGTGTATTCCTGTTAGGATGGAGCATTGCCAGTTCGATCAGTGTGCAGCAAACTCTGTAGTAGAGGTAATCTTAGTGACTGAGAGATTATGGTTAGAGGAGGCAGAGTTCGGCAGGCTGAAGTCTTTGGAATATGGTCTTTATCTGATCAGACTCTGATCCAACCTCAGGTTGAACCAGACTGAAAGTGATTACTTTTCTACATTTATTGTAAATACATAACTTTTTTGTTTTCTTAAGTTCATGGCAGAGGTTTGTCATGGACTATTTACATCCTTGCCCCTGGCTTCTGTAGTTCTGTGTTGGGCTATCACAGTAATAAAAACTGTGGAAAAGGGGGCCACATTCATCCATCCATCCTTAAACATCTGTTGCAGGCCCAAAGGGAGGATGAACTGCTGTATTCTTGAGTTAACACGGCTGTGCTTGGCTACTGTAAATGTTAACAATGGGCTGGGGATAACCAAGTGTGGATGAACAAGTCCTTCCCTAGTGGTCATTTAAGACATGGGCTCATGGGTTCTCAACTGCAGAGAAAGGATGGTTCCTAAAGCCCACCTCTGTTGAGCAAACAAAGGTGTTCTCTATGACTTTAAGTGATTTCCTGGGGATGCTTGGTTGTGCCAAGTCATCCACATTGTAACCCTAGCCATACTGAGGATAAAACAATGGTATCATAAAGTATGCTAAGAGCAATACTCCCAGCCGCAGAATGGGACGTTTTCTATGATATCCCCAAAATAGTATTTTGGCATAGGTCAAGGAGAATACTTACTATGTTATGGTTAAGCCAGGTTATGTCAAACAACAATACCGTGACAGACTATGGCAAGCAGAGTTATCTAAAACTGCAGAAACTCCCAAACTTGCTAATCCCTTTTTTAGGACACATGTTGGCGCTCATTCTTGGGTCCATGCAGGTGGTCAAATTGTGTTCAATATTTGTTGTGCTTCTACGTCTTTGGCATTCTCAGTTTGCAATATTGCCTTTTTTTTTTTTTTTTTTTACATTATCTGGTTCAACCTTACCATTGTAAAGTAGGAGAACCCTGTACGCACTTCTGCTAGCCTGTACACAAATGAGCTGTGACTGTAGATGTCTGACAGTACACCCATCAAAGCTGCTGGACAGCAATGCAAAAGTCTCTGCATGTGAACTTAATAGAAATTCTGACTTAAATTCAAGCAGTCTTAAGAACAATTTGAAAACCAGGAGCTCCAAAGCTTGTGATTGACAGCACCCAGCAACTTTGTATGTAAAGAAGTGAAGAGGTAAACGTACACACTTTTTTACTTTTCTGTAGATAGTAGCCATGGAAGCACAGGAAATGGCTACCTGGGACCGCCTGTTTTATCCCGTCATACTTAAAGCAATGAATACTGGTGGGCAAGAGTATGCCATTCACAAGTGGCAGCTAGGAAAAGCAGTCTTCAAGCTTCGTTCAGTGTGGAGATATACTGGTTATAGACCTGTTTGCCTTCTGGGACAGCCACTATCTTGTGTTCATCAAAAGGCCGTTTCCCAGTGGCACCTGATTAGTGACAGATTTTGGTTTTCCATCGAGCAGTCTCGTTTTATCGCTTTCTACCAAAATGTCTTGTACTGTGAGAGAGCTGCAAAAGGTAGGGATGGGGGTTGTGGGGGGCAATGATGCTGGTGACCCCATAGAGACAGACACAAGGGTTCTCACTGCTGGTCAGTGTGTAACAAAGGATGCATCATTCAGAGACTTTTCAGCCATTGCACTACTCTTCCAAATTTCCAACTTCTAACATTTGGGCACCATATGGCAAAATCAAATTGAGCTCCATAAAAACTCTTTACTTAGACCAAAGCTGGCTCATCTGCATATACCTTCAGTGAAACTTGGACTTGCTAACCTTAGACCTACTGATATAGCAGGTCAGGCACCATAAAGCTCTTTCACATGGGCTCAGGCTGATAGGTTCATAGGGAGGTACTAGGCTATTGGCCCTAGGGCCTATATAAGCCTAGCCATTAAGGTATCCTGGTTTTTGCCATGGTACGTGGGTGGGATGCCAGTTCGTTCTGTAGTTCATGTAGAATGCAGCCTGGGATGTCAGGTCCCATGGATGCTGTGTTCTTGGCTTTGGAGAGTGTGGTTTTTACCTGTGAAGCCGTGATTACAGGAACTTTGCATTCATCTGGTATAGAGATGGGCACTTTAGGGGGTGAGGTTCAGTGCTTACTTTACCCCTCCTATCTCCCAGAATGTTGGCAATATCACTTGGTTCTGTATATTTAGTGCCATTGTGTTGTAACTGTGAGCAGATTTGAGTGTTGCCATTGATATTTTTGACATAGCTATAGAATGTTTTGTGGTTGTCTTTAGAATCAGTGGCAATTTTGTTTTTGTAACTAGCTTTGGAGGATTTTATGAGGGATTTCAGTTTCTTACTGAGGCTGACCAGGGAGATGTTTTTCGTGTTTCACAGTTGCAGTCATTACATTTGGGTAATCTCCTGGCAGGCTGCCCTCAGTCGGCCTGATTAACAAAGTCTTGGGACGTGCGTCGGTTGCTGTCCCTTATTCCTTGACTTCAGGTCATCAGGGGGTATAAACGCAGCCGACTCCATCAGCCCGAAGCGGAAGCAGTTCGCAAGTGCCGGTCGGCCGTCTCCTTAAATTTTCGTTTTCAAGTTTCAGAACCGAAGTCTTCAACTAAAAGCTAAGTACTCCGTTGGAGAAACTTTTTCTTGCTCCTTACCGATGTCAGTAAAAGTTAATAATTGCATTACTTATGGGTTGCAAATACCTCATAAGGATTTTCATTTGTACTGTATTCTTTGCCTAGGCCCTGATCATAATGTACCTTGCTCTCTGTTTTGTGCTAGATTTAATCAACACACTATCAAACGTCAGTACATTTTTGTTTCTAAATATTTTGGTTCACAATTTAACTATCCAGAAATGACATTGGCTAGCAATCAGACTACAGGAGTACCTAAAAGAACGCAAAGAAAGAGAGAGAAGACGGGCCGTTGAGGTCCAAAAGTGACTACGCTTCTCCTAAGCCAGTTGCTAGTTCGCCGGTACTCAGTGATGAACTTTCGAAGCCCGTGCTGCCCGCTACTTTTGATTCACAGGCCTCTGCTGAGACCCATTCGGAGTCCGGTATGCCACGAGATGCTTTAAGTATTGAACCCGTGGATGTCTCTACCTTAGATGGGTCCGGAGCTGCTATGCAGGCTCCGGCTTCTGAGGGTGTTTTCAGGCCTAAAGATTTGTATATTAAACTGACGCCATCTTCAAAACTAAATCTACTATGTCTAAAAAAACTGATACTTGGGCCACTTGTGCAGGCACCTATGCCTAAAAAAAAAAAAAAAAAAAATGATCAAAATGGCTGAAGATTTAATTACCTTGATCAGGGCTAGCCAACCCCCTCCTGCTAAGAGGCCTAGGCAAGACATTAATTATGTATCTTCTGATTAGGATTCTATTTCTTCTGATTCTTCTACTGAACAGGATTTATCTATACCAACTTATGAGCACTCTGACACTGAAGATTCCATCCCTTCTGCTTCTCCCCCTGAGGATTTCTCTTTTGGGGAAACTTTACATACCTTAAGGGAACATTTCCACTGGGCAAGTCAGGATTTCTCTGAATCTAAAAAGGGATTTGGGGATTTTCTTCTCAGCATAGGCCTTTGGCTATACCTCCTGTTCTAGGCATTGTTGATGTTTTTTCAGAATTTAGTATGACTCCTGATTCTCTGCCTCCTGCTTCTAGTAAGCCAGACAGATACTACAGGGTTCCTGACTCCCACAAATTCCTTTTTTAAAACCCTACTGTTGATCCTGAAACCATTTCTCAGGGTCCCAAGGGTGTTAAGGCGTCTACTGCTAAAAATCCTACCCCTTCTGATAGAGACCCCAGGGTGCTGGATAGATGGGGTAAGAAGGTTTACACGTCTGCAACCTTGGCAATCAGGGCTTTAAACTGTCAATTTCATATGCTTAAATATCAGCAGCATGTCATGGGCTTACTTTAACAGAAAATTATGTTGATTTCTGACTGTGTGAAAAATAGTTGCAGGATTTATTGCATTCAGCTGAACAAGTTGGAAAGCTTACTTTGCAATGTGGTTTTGATTCCTTGGAGGCCTCTTGCAGGGCCGCTGTAACTGGATCTGTGATGAGAAGGCATGCTTGGCTCAAGGAGCAAAATCTGCCCAATAATGTTAAAGCAAAATTGTGCTCCTTTACAACAGGACAGTCTATTTGGTAATAATGCAGAAGATAAAGATAAAGCTAAATCTATGCAAACTGTAAAAGATTTTCTTCAAGTGCAGCCACCCAAGTTCAGTAGGCACTGGCCTACTAAGAATTGTTCCTTTCCAGTATCCACCAGAGCCGCTCAGGTCAAACCCAGAAACTCCCAAAGGCTACAGGTTTCAATCACAAGGAATTTGTAGAACAAAACATTGGGGTGCCTCCACCTCCAAATCTGGAAGTAACAAGGCACCTTCCTATGGTAAACAGTCTCAATGACTTTCCTCTGCAATCATCAAGCACTTATCTTTTGGCCACCCCTTTGGGGGAAAACTGGCACTTCATGCAAGAAATTTTCAACTAATTACCCAGGACAAGTGGGTTTTAAATATAGTATTCCAGGGATACAGATTTCATTTTCACACGTTGCCAATCCCAAATAGATGGCCAGATCTGCCTCCAAATCAGTGGGCAGAGGCCCAGAAACAAGTTCTGTCCCTCATGAATATGGGGGCTATTCAAAAAGTACCAGAAAAGGAAAAGGGACAAGGTTTTTATTCAAGACTTTTCCTGGTACCCAGGAAAAGACCAATCATGGCGTCCAATTCTGGACTTGTCCATTCTAAATACATTTCTGGACATTCCAAAATTCAAGATGCTGACTCTGCAACAGTTACTGTCTATGCTAGGCAAGGATGCCTGACTGGTAACTCTAGACTTAAGAGGCTTACCTGCATATCCTAGTCAGGGAATCTTGCAGAAGATGCCTCCGCTTCAAAGCAGGCTATTTGCATTACCAGTTCTCTGCACTGCCCTTTGGCTTATCTACTGCGCCCAGGATCTTCACAAAGTGCCTGGCACAAGTAATCACATTTTGCAGACAAACATTCAAATTTATCCTTACCTGGACGATTGTCTAATTCAGACAGAAAAAAAAGGACACTCTTCTAAAACATCTGGCATTTGCGAAAAGATTGCTAACTTGTCTAGGGTACACCATAAACGAAAATAAATCACAACTTGGTACCCTCTCAAATTACATTCCTGGGTGCAAGCTTGAATACAACTGCCCAGATGACTTACCTTACGCCAGAAAAACAAATTCAATTAATTACTTCAAACAAGTGGCCACAAAAACCCAGCTATCTGCAAGACAACCTTTGCAGGCCTTTGGGTTTATGGCTTCCTGCATTCTAATAATTCCATATGCAAGACTGCATATGAGGAAACTTCAATGGTACCTAAAAAGCTTATGGAGTCAACATTCACAGCCTGTAAACAATGATCCCTATCATTCCTTGCCTGCAACAATAGTTCCTATGGTGGGCAGAGGCCTGTCACCAAAACAAGAGACTGTCATACATTCCACCCCCTGCCACCCAAACCCAGACTCCAGATGCATCAGATTATGCTTGGGGGGTGCATTTGGCAGGGAGATGTATTCATGGCCAATGGAGCCCAAATCAAATGCACCTATATATCAACCAGGAAGAGATGCTAGCTGTACAGAATGCTCTGTCAGCCTTCAAGGACTATCTTCATCCAGGACAACTACTGATAAAGACTGACAACACCACAGTCATGTGGTACATAAGCGGGGGGGGGGGGTACCCATTCCTACCCCCTTTGCAGACTAGCCATGGCTTTGTGGAACACTACCTTGACTTATCAAATACATCTACAAGATCAATTCCTGCCAGGAAAGCAAAATTCTCTGGCAGACTAAGCAGAAATCTTATGGACCCACACAAATGGAAACCATCCACAAATCTTCAACATGTTGACATGCAAATGGGGGAGCCCAGACATGGATCTTTCTGCCTCACCCCAAAGCTATCATTTGGACAAAGTCTGCACAAGAATTCCTCACAAAAATGCTTGGAAAAATGGATGCTCCATCTTTCAGTCTATTCCTTTCCCCCTCTGCCTCTACTCTCCAAGGTCTTACTAAAAGTCAGGAAAAACCAAAAATGATTCTGATCGCTGCAGACTGCCCAACACTGGTATCCGCTCCTACGCAATATGTCTCACCTTCCTCCGTGGTACCTGCCTCAGACACCTGATCTCCTGTCTCAGCAGAACTATCAAATTCTGCACACTCCGCTCCAAACTCTGAATCTTGCATCATGGCTAATCAACTAATTTCACCAGTTACATCTCTCCGTAAACCTGTGACGTATGTCATTTTGGAGGCTAGAAGGCCTAGTACTACAAAATCTTAAGCTGATAAATGGAAAAGATTCTGTGCCTGGAACAAAGCACAAGGAATAAGCACAGCAATGCCCAATATTCCTTAGATTCTGCAGTATTTAACTGAGATGCTTCACAAGGGCCTATCTTTCTCTTCCATAAAAATCCATGCTTCTGCCATTTCAGCTTATTAGAACACAGAACCTCCCCTCTTCTCTCATCCCCTGCTAAAGCAACATCTCAGAGGGGCCAATAATTTAAGACCTCCCAGGAGAGCACCAACTCTTGCCTGGGACCTCAATTTTGTGTTGGAAAAGCTCACCCTACCTCCTTTTGAGCCAGCTGCTACTGCAGACATAACATTTCTCTCTTGGAAGACAGCTTTTCTTTTAGCAGTCACTTCAGCTAGAAGGGTTTCAGAACTCCAGGCTCTCATGGCAGTGGAGCCTTTTATTATCTTTTACCCAGAGAGGGTGTCACTCAGAACTAATCCATCCTTTATGCCTAAAGTGGTATCTAGTGTGGCTCTTAATCAGACCATTCATCTGCCAACTTTTTTCCCAAATCCACAGAACAAGGGTAAGCGGATTCTGCATTCATTGAATGTACACAGACAACTACGATTCTACTTAAGCAGGACAAAATCTCTAAGAAATTCTGAGCAATTACTGGTGGCATTTGCTGCAGGGGCAGAGGGAAAGGCTATTTCAAAGCAGACCATTTCAAAATGGATAAGCCATTGTATTCGTTTCTGCTACATGCACCATGGGTATACCTGTTCCCGAAGGGATCAAATCCCATTTCACCAGGGCTGCATCTACTTCTGCAGCCTTTCTCAGAGGGGTTCCTACCAGAGACATTCTGGAAGCTGCTACCTGGAGGTCAGTCCATACGTTCACCAAACATTACCGTTTACCTTTCTTCTCTAAATCCAGAGCAGGTTTTGCCACCACTTTCCTGCAGGGCCTTATAGCTGCTCCTAATGCTGTATAATTCCATCCTCCCAACCATAGCTTTGGGATTCTACCCAAATGTAACGATTGTGACAGTGAAACACGAAGAACATAGTACAGTTGTGTACACTTACCATAAATGTAGATGTTCAAGTGTGTTCAATGTTGCAGTCCCGGTTACCCACCCGCCAGCCCCCTGTTTTTTCTTTTACTATACCTCTTCTTTTACTATGCTCAAAGCCTTTTTGGTGTATTTGCTTTTTATTTGTAGGTATATTTGTTGTGTTCTAAATTACATGCTTAGATATTTATATACATTTATAGTTTTCTCTCCATTTGGGGGGCACCTGACATCTGGGGCAAGAAAAACTGATTTAAAATGGCGTCGGCTGCATGTTTTTATAAACCTGACGTCATGGAAGAAGGGACAGCAACTGACGCAGGACCCAAGACTTTGTTAATTAGGCCAACTGACTTATTTTGGACCTCAGCAGACTCTACCAATTTGTGAAGAAAGAAGTTCCGGATGGTCACACTACAGTCCCATACTTCCCTTTTTAGGGAGAGAATTGGATGTGCTCGATAGTACTCAAGGATGCGTACTACCACATAAAAATGGCCAGGCCATCCAGAGATTATCTGCGTTTCCGGCTGGTAGCCAATCATTATCTGTTTCGAGCCCTGCCCTTTGGTCTCACTACAGCCCACTGAGTGTTCACCAAATGCATGGCAGTGGTCACTGCTCATCTGAGGCGTCTAGGATTCCAGGTGTTTCTGTACCTAGACGATTGGCTCCTTACCTCCACCACCAGACATCAACTGATTTAGGCAAGTGAATACACTCTGACACTCTGCCATCAATCAACTCAGAAAAATCTGCCTTGTCACCATCGCAGCATATATCGTCTTTATAGGGGCAGAGTTAGACTCTTCAACCACCACTCTACGACTACCCAATCGAGGGGGGTCTTTCTTCTGTGCCAGCATGTCAGTTCATTAATGTCAAAGGGCAGAGCACCAGCCGCAGAAGTCTTAAAAGTATTAGGTTTGATGGCTGCAGCGATCTTGGCCATACCATTAGCAAGGATGCATATGTGGATTCTTCAATGGCTGCTGTTCTCTCAATGGTCCTATCAGGAACTTCCAATGAGTCATAGATTTTAATTACAAACTGTTGCAAAAGAGATCACTGGAGGTGGTTGACGTCTCCATGTAACCGTTGGACGCCCGTTTTTACTACCTCCTCCAGTAGCCACTGTGACCACGGACGCTTCCCTGATAGGGGGGGGGGGGGGCGCATTTTCAGGGAAAGACTGCCCAAGGCACATGGACGGATTAAGTTTCATCTGCATATCAATGTTTGGGAGATGAGAGCAGTACTTCTGGCATTGCAGTACTTTCAGGACTCTCTTCCTTTAGGGACGATTGCAATTCAGACAGACAATATGTCCGTAATCTGGTACTCTAACAAGCAAGGCGGGACCAAGTCTTACCCCCCTTTGCAGAGAGGCCCTCAGAGTTTGGCAGTGAGCTGCTTCCTGTTGGCAACGCACATCCCGGGGAGATCCAACATGATTGACAAACTGAGCAGGGCGATTTTGTTACAGCACGAGTGGTCCCTCAAACAAGAGATTGCGGACAAGATTTTCCGTAAATGGAGCCAGCCTTGCTGCGATCATTTTGCCAGTCACATCAACACAATGCAGAAGCTACTTTGCCCTGATTCCCCCTGTGGGAGAACCCTCGAGTGAGACACTCGTACACGATTGGCCCCTGGGTCTCCTCTATGCATTCCCTCCAATCCCTCTAATACCAAGACTTCTACAGAAAGCAATGTCGCTGGGAAGGACTATCATTTTTATAGCCCTTCATTAGCCTTGGCAGATTTGGTTCCCATTTCTTCATCTTCATCTATTGGAGGATCCACAGATTCTAGACCCAGTTCCGGACCTTCTGACACATCTGTCAGGGGACCTCCATCCTTGATTGCAGTCACTGAAGCTCACAGCTTGGCGTTGCTGCAGATGTTCTTCGTGTTTCACTGTTGCAGTCATCACATTTGGGTTATCTGCTTGCAGTAGCCCTCAGTTGGCCTGATTAACAAAGTCTTGAGTCCTGCATCTGTTGCTGTCCCTTCTTGCATAACGTCAGGGGTATAAAACATGCAGCCAACGCCATTATATCAGTCTTTCTTGCTGTGCGGGGCCCGAAGCAGAAGCAGTTCGCAGGTGCTGGTCGGCCGACTCCTGAAATTTTCGTTTTTGAGTTTCGGCACCGAAGTCTTCAACTAAAAGCTAAGTACCCCATTGGGGAAACATTTTCTTGCTCTTATCCGATGTCAGTAAAGGTAAATAATTGCATTACTTGTGGAAAGCAAATACCTCAAAGGTTTTCATTCGTCCTGTATTACTTTCCTAGGCCCTGACCACGACGTAACTCGCTGTCTGTTTTGTGCCTTATTTAAACCACAAACTATCAGTCTGTATATTTTCACTTCTAAATATTTTGGTGCTCTGTTCAATTATCCTGATAAGTCTTCGGTAAGCCATCCGACTACCGACATTCCGAAAAAATGCAAAGATAGACAGACCGCCTAGGTCCAAAGCTGTCGACAATGCTTCTCTTAAGCCAATCGCCAGTACTCATTCGCAGACCCTGATACCACTACTTCAGATTTGCAGGCCTCTGCTGGGACCCATTAGGAGTCCTGTATGCAGCGAGATGCTTCAACTGTGGAACCTGCGGATGTCTCTACCTTGGATGGGTCCGGAGCTGCTGTGCAGGCACCGGCTTCTGAGGGTGTATTCAGGCCTACTGACTTGCGTATTAAACCGACGCCATCTTCTTCAAGGCCTAAAACTCTAACCATGCCTAGAAAACGGATGCCCAGACCGCATGGTCAGGCCTCTGTGCCTAAAAAACAATTGATAAGAATGGCTGAAGACCTTGTTCTTTAATCACGGGAAGCCAGCCTTCCCTCTCTGAGACCTAGGACTGAGTTTGCTCATGATACTTCTGACCAGGATTCTGAATTTTGTTTCCTCTGATGACCAGGATTTACCCTGATCTACCTGTGAGGATTCTGATGCTGAGGACTCTATTCCCTCTGCTCTACCCTCCAGAGGATTTCTCTTTTGGTGAAACCTTTCATACTCTCGGGGAGCATTTTCATTGGGAAAGTCAGGATTTCTCTGATGCTAAAAAGAGGCTTAGGGATTTCTTGCTCCTGCCGCAGCACAGGCCTTTAGCCATACCTCTTGTACTAGACATTGTTGATGCCTTTTCGGAATCTAGCTTGGCCCCTGACTATTTACCTCCCACTCCCAGAAAGCCTAATTGATATTACAGGGTCCCTGACTCTCACAAGTTCCTTTTTAAAAATCCTACTGCAGATCCTGAGACCATTTCACAGTGACCCAAGGGCATTAAAGCTACTACTGCCAAAAATTCTACCTCCCTCTGATAGAGACTCCAGGGCGCTGGATAGATGGGGTAAGAAGTTATACACTTCATCTTTGGCCATTAGGGCCTTAAACTGCTAAAGTATCAGCAGCATATTATTGGATTGCTTAAACAGAAAATGATGTTGATTCCTGATTGTGCTGAAAATAAGGATTTACAGGATTTACTGCATTCAGCTGAACAGGTTGGAAAACATACTTTGCAGTGTGGTTTTGATTCACTAGAGGCATCTTACAGGGCTGTTGTAACTGGGTCTGTACTTAGAAGGCTTGCTTTCCTTAAGGAGCAAAAATTGCCAGATCATGTTAAAGCGAAATTACTGGATGCTCCTTTAAACCATGACCGCCTGTTTGGCAACAAGGCAGAAGTAGTTCTTAAAAAGATAGAGGAAAAAGCTAAACCTATGCAAACTGTTAAAGATTTTTTACAAGTACAACCTCCAAGGTTTAGTAGGCATTGGCCTTGCAAGAATTGGTCCTTTCCTGCCTCTTCCAGACCACCTCAGTCCAAACCCAGATTCAGCAGAACTCCCAGGCTTCAGTCCCAGGGTGCGCACAGGACTAAGCAGTGGGGGGCCTGCACTTCCAAATCTGGGAGTAATAAAACTCCCCCCCCCCCCCCCCCCCATGGTAAACCGTCTCAATGACTTATTTTTAAAACTTCCAAGCACTTCTCAACTGATTGCCCCTGTGAGGGGAAAGATTGCTCTTCATGCAAAGAACTGGAAACTCATTACTCAAGACAAATGAGTTTTAAATAGTGTCCCAGGGATACAGATTTCAATTTCACACGTTACCAACACCAAGCGGGAGGCCAGATCTACCCCCAAATCAGTGGGCAGAGGCTCAAAAACAAGATGTTCATCGTGCATACAGCTGCAGTCATAACAGATGGGTTATCCTGCTGTCAGGCGGGCCCTCAGTCGGCCGAATTCCAAAGTCTAGGTCCGGCGTCGGTTGTCGTCGCTTCCTCCCTGACATCAGTGTGGCAGGGGTATAAAAGAGCCAGCCGACTCCATCTTCTTCAGTCTTTCTTGCCGCGCGGTGCCCGAAGCAGAAGCAGTTTGCAAGTGATGGTTGGCCAGCTCCTGAGATTTACGAAAATTTCAGCCGAAGTCTTCTTGAAAGCTAAGTACCCCGTTGGGGAAACTTTTCTTGCCTCAGACCGATGTCAGAAAAGGTTAATTGCATTTCATGTGGGAAGCAAATACCGCATAAGGATTTCCATTCTTTCTGTATTCCTTGTTTAGGCCCAGACCACGACGTCTCGGCCTGCCGTTTTTGTGCTAGATTCAACAAACGCACTATTAAGCGTCGGGTGGAGTTCACCCACCACTATTTTTGGTAAAAAATGTAATTACATTGTCGTTGGATACTCAGACTCCAGTTTTGAGTAAAAGACGCAAAGATAAGGACCGACATATGAGGTCCGCGACTTCTACCGACACCACGCTAATGCAGACTACCGGTGCTCTGGTTCTCAGCGAGGCGCCTACGCAGCCCCTGAGTACCGATGACACTTCATTACCGGTGTCTTCTGTGCCCGAGGTCGCAGGCTCCTCTGCCTTCATTCCGACTACAGATACCGACGCCACTCTTGGCGGGGAACAGGCCTGCCACTTCTCAAGGTGTCTTCAGGCCTTCCTCCTTTTCCATTAAGGCTTTCACAAAATCTAAAGCGGCCATGAAAACTAAAAAAACAAGAACCACAGACCCCCTTTCAAGGCCCCATGCCTAAAAAACAGATGCTTAAAATGGCTGAGGATTTGATTACTCTTATCAGGGGTTCTCAACCCCCCTCGGACAAAAGGCCCAGATTGGAGGAAGACTACCCTTCCTCAGATCAAGCCTCTATTACCTCAGACCATTCTGAGGACCAGGAATATACATACTCCCCTTTTGAAGACTCTGATGCAGAGGAGTCTATTCCCTCGGGCCCCCCCCGAGGACTACTCTTTTGGGGAAACCCTACATACCTTGAGGGAACACTTTCACTGGGAAGGTCACGATTACTTAGATTCCAAGAAAAGGCTCAGGGATTTTCTCTTGCTTCCCCAGCACAGGCTTCTGGCTATCCTTCCTGTCTTCGATATATTAGATGTGTACACAGAAGCCACCCTCAACCCAGATTCTTTACCTCCAGCTCCTGTTAAACCTGACGGGTATTACCGGGTTCCTTAGTCACACCAGTTCCTATACAAAAGCCATGCTGCTGACCCAGAAACTATTTCACAGGGTCCCAAAGGAATTAAGGCCTCTACTGCTAAAAACCCATTACCTTCAGAGAGAGATTCCAGAGCTTTAGAAAGGTGGGGGAAAAAGGTGTATACCTTGGCCACTTTAACCATGAGGGCATTAAACTGTCAGTTCCATATGTTAAAGTATCAACAGTTTTTGTTATCTCGGTTGAAAAGCAAAATGACACAACCTGAGCAACCAGATTTAAAGGAGTTGCAGGATTTGTTGCATAGTGCAGAGCAAGTGGGTAAACATACCTTGCAGTGTGGTTTTGATGCTTTAGAGGCCTCATGTAGAGCTGCTGTTACAGGGTCTGTCATACGTAGACATGCTTGGCTCAAAGAGCAAACCTTACCAGATCATGTCAAAGCTAAATTACTAGATGCACCTCTTCAAAAAGATGTATTGTTTGGTGTTAAAGCTGAGGAGATACTAAAGAAAATAGAGGAAAAGGCAAGATCAATGCAAACCGTGAAAGATTTCCTACAGGTACAACCTCCACGTTTCAGCAGAAACTGGCCTTGAAAAAATTGGTCCTTTCCAGCCACAGACAGACCTCAGAGGCAGATACAGGCGCCCGAGGGGTAGAGGGCAATCTCGAGGATCATTCAGAGCCAGACAATGGCAAGCACCAACCCCAAGAGGTGGAGAAGATAGATCACAGTCATTCAGAAAGCAGACACAATGACTTTCCCCTTTGCATGCCAAGCAAAGGTTTAATGGCAGCACCTTTAGGCGGAAAACTGGCGTTATTCGCAAAAAATTGGTATATTGTCACAAAAGACAAATGGATCCTGGACATTATAGGCAGAGGCTACAGATTCCACTTTCACACCCTTCCAAAAATGAGAGGCATGCCAAACCTGCTGCAAAATCAAAGGGCAGAGGCACAAAAACAAATTTCAGCTCTCATGGACATGAAAGCTATTCAAGAGGTACCTGCAAAAGAACAAGGTCAAGGTTTTTATTCCAGACTATTCCTGGTACCAAGGAAGACAGATTGGAGACCTATTTTAGACCTATCCATTCTAAACACATATTTACACGTACCAAAATTCAAGATGCTCACATTACAGCAGCTTCTTCCCATGCTGGGCAAGGAGTCTTGGCTGGTAACATTGGACTTAAAGGAGGCATACCTGCATGTCCCTATCAGACAAGATTGCAGAAGATACCTCAGATTTCTTGCAGGTTCAACCCATTATCAATTCTTTGCATTGCCCTTTGGCTTATCTACTGTGCCCAGAGTGTTTACGAAATGCCTGGCATCAGTAATTGCTTTCTGCAGACTTCAAGAGATACAAATATACCCATATCTGGACGACTGCCTGATCCAAGCGGACAGCAAGCACATACTTCTGAAACATCTGGCGTTTGTAATAAAACTGTTAAATTTTCTGGGATACACAGTCAACAAAAAGAAATCAAAACTAATACCCTCTCAAACAATAATTTTCCTGGGTGCCAGCTTGAATACAAACACCCAGATGGCCTACCTCACGCCAGAGAAGCAAGGGCAACTATCTCAATACTGGCAACCTTCACCAGGCTGACTGCAAGGAAAGTCCTGCAGGCTCTGGGATTCATGGCATCTTGCATCCTGCTGATCCCATGTGCAAAGCTGCATATGAGGAAACTTCAGTGGTACCTAAAAAAACTTATGGTCTCAACACAGCCACAGTTTGGAAACAATTATACCACTCATTCCATGTCTTCAAAAGGAATTTCTGTGGTGGGCTCAAGCATGCCAAAGAAACATAGGTCTCCCTTTCTGCATACCTCCAGCAATTCAAATCATCACAACAGACGCCTCTGACTACGCTTGGGGGGCGCACATGACAGACAAGTGCATTCAGGGAAAATGGTCCCAAAAAGAGAAGCACCTACACATCAAAAGGAAATGCTAGCAGTGCAAAATGCTATTATGGCCTTCAAAGACCTACTGCATCCAGGCCAGCTATTGTTAAGGACAGACAACACCACAGTGATGTGGTACATAAACAAACAGGGAGGAACTCATTCATACCCCCTGTGCAGACTAGCCATGTCCCTTTGGAACACAGCTCTGGGATTGCAAATCCAACTTCAGGCACAATTCCTGCCAGGGAAGGAAAACACACTGGCAGACAGCCTAAGCAGAAATATGACAGATCCACACGAATGGAAGTTGCATCCTCAAGTTTTTGCAAAGATAACTCAGGCATGGGGACAGCCAGACATATATCTCTTTGCTACCCACAGAAATTACCAACTGAAAAAATTTTGCTCGAGGACCTATCATCCACAGGCCTGGAAAGTGGACGCACTTTCTTTCAATTGGACAACATGGACAGTCTATGCCTTTCCACCTCTCCCTCTGCTGCCCAAAGTTGTATTAAAAGCCAGAGCAGAGAGGCCAAACATGATTCTCATTGTTCATGACTGGCCAAGACAACACTGGTATCCACTCCTGAAGAGCCTGACGCATTCCCCACCATGGATCCTGCCTCTAGTGCCTCTTCTGTTGTCCCAGCACAACTTCAAAACTTTTCACAGCCAGCTAAAAACTCTCAATCTAGCCGCATGGAGAATCCCTTGATTTCCCAATAGACCCTCCTCTCCAAGGAGGTGCAGGATGTCATCTTGGAGGCCAGAAGACCTTCTACTAGAAAAGCCTACTCCGCCAAATGGAAACAGTTTTGTTCCTGGAATCAGAAAAAGGGCCAGAATCCTTGGGTAATTTACCTCAAATATTACAGTACCTAGCTGAGATGTTACACAGTGGACTTTCCTTCTCTTCCATCAAGATCCATGCTTCAGCCATTTCTGCACAATTCAACACAGATACTACTTTATTCTCTCATCCTCTCTTAAGACAGTTCCTCAGAGGGGCTAAGAATATAAAACCCCCAAGGAAACCACCAGTCCCTGCTTGGGACCTCAACTTCATATTGGAAAAACTGACCCTGCTTCAGCAGAACTACAATATTTGTCATGGAAAACAGCCTTCCTTCTGACTATCACCTCAGCACGCAGGGTTTCGGAACTACAGGCCCTCATGGCTGTGCAACCTTTCATCATTTTCCATCAGGACAGAGTTTCCTTACGAACCAACCCTTCCTTTATGCCGAAGGTAGTATCCAGTGTAGCCTTGAATCAGACTATCCACTTACCTACCTTTTACCCTAATCCACAAAACAAAGGGGTAAAACTTCTATATTCCTTGGACATTCACAGACCACTTTGTTATTATTTGGACAGGACAAAGCCATTCAGAAAATCCGAGCAACTCTGTGTCCTATGCTACAGGTGCTCAAGGAAAGGCTATCTCCAAACATCCAGTCTCAAAATGGATAGCCCACTGCATACGCTTTTGTTACTCATTTCATGGAAAAACTGTCCCTTCAAGCATCAGATCCCACTCCACAAGGGCCACAGCTACCTCTGCAGCTTTCCTCATGGGGGTTCCTACCAAGGACATTTTGGAAGCAGCCACTTGGAGTTCTGTGCACACTTTCTCCAAACACTATCACCTTCCACTTTACTCTAAATCTAGAGCTGGCTTTGCCACAGCAGTCTTGCAGGGCATCCTTGCTCCTCCTAGTTCCACTTAGTGCCTGCCACCCCTATTTAGCTTTGGGATTCTACCCATCTGTTATGACTGCAGCTGTATGCACGATGAACATAGTACAGTTTTGTACCTACCATAAATGTAGATGTTCGAATGCTTATACAGCTGCAGTCCAGGTTTCCCTTCCTCCATCTCCTCTTAGGACAGGCCTTGACAAACACCTTCTCATACAACCTGATTGGGGTATTCTTTTATGGTGTATTTGCTTGCAAACTACTGTTTTTTGATTATTCTACATTGCTTTATTACATAAGTTTATGTTTTGCCTTCCTTCTGGGGGCACCTGACATCTGGGGCAAGAAAAACTGAAGAAGATGGTGTCGGCTGGCTCTTTTATACCCCTGCCGCACTGACGTCAGGGAGGAAGCGACGCCAACCGACGCCGGACCTCGACTTTGGAATTCGGCCGACCGAGGGCCCACCTGACGGCAGGATAACCCATCTGTTATGACTGCAGCTGTATAAGCACTTGAACATCTACATTTATGGTAGGTACAAAACTGTACTTTCTTTCTCTTCAGCATGAGGGGCTATTCATTTGGTACCAGAAGAGGAAAAGGGACAATGTTTCTACTTGAGACTTTTCCTGGTATCCAGAAAGGACAATTCATGGCGTCCTATCCTGGACCTGTCTACTCTAAACACCTCTTTGGTGATTTCAAAATTCAAGATGCTGGCTCTTAACCAGTTGCTGCCTATGCTAGGCAAAGACACCTGGTTGGCAACACTAAATTTAAAGGAAGCATACCTGCACATCCCAATCAGGGAATCTTGCAAAAGATGCCTACGCTTCAAAGCGGGCTACACCACCATCAATTCTCTGCACTGTCCTTTGGCTTATCTACTGCGCCC
The DNA here is from genome assembly GCF_019279795.1 of Protopterus annectens. Classification (NCBI taxonomy): domain Eukaryota; kingdom Metazoa; phylum Chordata; order Ceratodontiformes; family Protopteridae; genus Protopterus; species Protopterus annectens. The sequence goes on from NC_056748.1 coordinate 648,870,058, forward strand.
AGGGTATTCAAAGTGCCTAGCTCCAGTCATTGCATTTTGTAGGCAAAGAAATATCCAAATATACCCGTACCTGGACAATTGCCTAATTCAGGCAGAATGCCAGGACATACTTTTGAATCATCTGGCCTTTGTACAAAGGCTGCTAACTTGTCTGGGGTACATCATAAACAAAAAGAAATCACACCTGGTACCCTGTCAACAAATTATATTTCTGGGTGCAAACTTTAATACAACTTTCCAGATGGCTTTCCTCATGCCAGAGGAACAAATTCATTTGACAACCTACTTCAAACAAGTGGCCACAAAAACCCTGCTATATCTGCAAGGCAAATACTACAAGCATTAGGGTTCATGGCCTCCTGCATTCTTCTAATTCCATATGCAAGACTGCAATGATTCCTATCCTACCTTGCCTACGCCCAGAGTTCTTTGGTGGGCAGAGGCCTGCCACCAAAACAAGGGACTACTATTCACACTACCCCCTGCCGCCCAAACCCTAACAGGCGCATCAGACTATTGCATTTGGGGCCTCTCCTGGCAGGGAAGTGCATTCAGGACAAATGGAACTCAAGTCAAATGCACCTCCATATCAATCAAAAAGATGTTAGCTGTACAGAATGCTCTGACAGCCTTCAAGGACCACATTCTTCCAGGACAATTAATGGTAAAGACGTTGACCACATTCTTCCAGGCCAATTAATGGTAAAGACAGACAACACCACTGTTGTTTGGTACATAAACAAGCAGGGGTGTACACATTCTTACCCCCTCTGCAGACTAGCCATGGCATTGTGGAACACAGCCCTGAGCTACCAAGTGCATCTACAAGCTCAGTTCTTGCCAGGCAAACTAAACACACTGGCAGATTGACTAAGCAGAAACCTCATGGACCCACATGAGTGGAAACTGGAACCAAGGATATTCAACATGTTGACAAGCAAATGGGTGGAGCTCAGGTATAGACTTTGCCTCCCCCCAGAACTATCAATTGGACAAATTTTGCACAAGGACTCACCACAAACAAGCTTGGAAAGTGGATGTGCTGTCTTTCCGCTGTAAAAACCAAAATCAGTTTATGCCTTTCCTCCTCTGCTCTCCATAGTACTACTAAAGATCAAACAAGACAAACCAAGGACAATTTTGATTGTACCAGACTGGCCACGCCAACACTGGTTCCCCCTATTGCGCAGCGTGTCACTGTTGGCCCTATGGCACCTGCCTCAGACTCCTGCTCTGTTGTCTCAGCAGGAGAACCAGATCCTGCACCCTCAGCTTCAAACACTAAACCTATCAGCCTGGCTAATTACCTACTCTCCTTTACCATCCCTCAGTAAACCCATGGTGGATATCATTTTAGAGACAAGGAGGCCTAGTACTAGAAAATCTTATGCTGAAAAATGGACAAGATTCTGTGCCTGGAACCAATCTCAAGGGATGAGCACAGCAGTGTCCAATCTACCTCAGATTTTATAATACTTAACTGAGATGCTTCACAAGGGCCTGTCTTTCTCCTCCATCAAAATTCACACCTCAGCTATTTCAGCCCTTCTCTCCTCCACTGCTCAAGCAGTTCCTCAGAGGGGCCAAAAATTTAAGACCACCCAGGAGAGCTCCAACTCCAGCCTGGGACCTTAACTTTGTATTGGAGAAACTCACTCTTCCTCCTTTTGAACCATCTGCTACTGCAGACTTAAAATTCCTTTCTTGGAAAACAGCTTTTCTTTTAGCAATCACTTCAGCAAGAAGGTTATCTGAATTACAGGCCCTTATGGCAGTGGAGCCTTTCATCATCTTTCATGCGGACAAGGTGTCCCTCAGGACTAAATCCCTCGTTCATGCCAAAGGTGGTATCCGATGTGGCCTTTAATCAGTCCATTCATTTGCCTTCCTTCTTTCCTAATCCACAGAACAAAGGAGAACGGATACTGCACTCCCTAGATGTGCACAGATAACTTAGATTCTACTTGGACAGGACTAAACCTCAAAGGAAATCTGAACTGCTGGTGGCATTTGCTGTAGGGGCAGAGAGGGGAAGGCTATTTCAAAGCAAACCATTTCCAAATGGATAGGCTATTGCATTCATTTCTGCTACAGGCACCATGGAAAACCTATCCCACAGGGGGTCAGACCCCACTCAACCAGGGCTGCATCTACCTCTACAGCCTTTCTTAGAGGTGTCCCTACCAGGGACATCCTAGAAGCTGCTACCTGGAGGTCTGTACATACTTTCACCAAGCATTGCCATCTGCCAATTTTCTCTAAATGCAGAGCTGGCTTTTCCACTGCAGTCTTGCAGGGCCTTATAGCTGGTCCTAATGCTATCTAAATTCCTCCTCCCATCTTTAGCTTTGGGAATTTACCCAAATGTGACTGCAATAGTGAAACACGAAGAACATATTACAGTTGTGTACACTTAGCATAAATGTTGATGTTAGAGTGTATGCACTGTTGTGGTCCTGGTTACCCTCCCTCTAGCCCCCTTACTACTTTTGGCTATACCTCTACTCTCCTTTACTGTGCTCAAAAGCTTTTTGTTGTATTTGCTTTTTTGTTGGAGGTATATTTTTGTTTATTTATAGATTTAGTTGTTTCCCATTAGGGGGGACACCTGACACCCTGGAGCAAGAAAAATTGATGTAATGGCGTCGGCTGCATGTTTTATACCCCTGACGTCACGGAAGAGGGGACAGCAACCGACGCAGGACCCAAGACTTTGTTAATTAGGCCGACTGACGGCTACTGCAAGCAGATAACCCAAATGTGATGATTGCAACAGTGAATACACTTTAACATCTACATTTATGTTGTGTACACAGCTGTACATTCCCCTCATAGCCAGGCTTCCTGACCTTTCTAATGAGACAAGGCAGATTCTCTCATCTTCCCATAAGCTGTCCACCACAAGATTATATCTTGGTAAGTGGAAGAGATTTTCCATATGGGCCTCTAAGCAGAACATTGATCCTTATCAAGCCTCTTTGCCGTCTATTTTAGAATTCTTGACTATTATCTTTAATAATGGTGCTGCAGCTGCTACAGTTCGGGTCCTGTCGGCTGCTATATCTAACTTTCTTCTTGGAGTGGACGGGCTAAACTTAATGTCCCACAAATTGCCCAAGGCCTTTCTCAAAGGAACCTTTCACATGAGGCCCCCAGTGAAAACTCCTTATTCTCCTTGAAATCTAAACTTTCTGCTATCTCGTATAACTCTCTTCCCCTGTTTGAACCAGCATCATCTTGTGACCTCAAATTCTTATCATGGGGTCATGGCTAGGATGCTGAACTGATAGCTGCTCTTCATTTCAGCTCTCTTACCTCAATTCAATTCCTGACAGGAATTTCACTAAACATTTAATTTGAAGAAATATTTATTACTAACTTATTTCTAATAACTTCAGGCGTCTACAAGAAAACTTTCATTGTCAGAACTTGAATAATTCCTGTCAAATTAATTACTGGAAAATCTGCACCAACATCAGCTTCACACCATGAGCCATCTAAGGAATTCAGCACAAGACTTTTCTCAAAAAAACTGCAATCTCTCATTACAAATATACAGGAACTTACAATAAAAATTGACGAGATGGACAATCAAATAGATACTTTTTGAAGAAAAGTGCTCGCAACAACTAGAACAGCTTCAAGAAATGTTTACTCAGCAGAAAGGACAGATCACTTATTGAACAGTCATTGAATGACTTTGACACTAGAGTGCAAGTAGAAGAGCAACAAACTGAATTCTTCAACAGAATACATATTTACTAGAAAAGCTTGATGACATGGAAAATCGAACAAGAAGAAATATCAGAATATATGGTCTACCAGAAAAATCTGAAGTGGACAATATGATAAACTTTCTTACCACTTGGATACCAGATGTAACAAAAATACATGAAGCTCTTTCATTTGGTATAGAACGTGCGCATAGATCACTAGCAGCTTCTGGAAATGCTTCAAGTAAAAACAAGCCGCGATCCATAATTGTAAGACTTTTTTTACACAATATAAAGATCTTGTATTAAGAAATGCTTGGGCAAATTCTCCCATCAAATACAATGACTCGTTAATAAGATTTGACAATGATTACTCTACAAAGATGGTATCAAAAAGAAAAGAATTTCTACCAATAATAAAAACCTTGAAAAAGAAGCAATTGAAAACCCAGCTTTTATTCCCAGCAAGACTTGAGAGTTTTTCTACCAAATGGAAATAAGTCCTCGAAACAGTAGATTCAGCAATAAAATACCTTACCAACAATAACATCCTAACACATGAAGAATCTATGGACTGGTCAATTAGTACACCAAAGAGAAATGCTGAAGTAAATAACTGAAAAACTGTTGAGCAAAAAAAAAAAAAAACTAAAGGAAAAATAATCTAACAAATGGTGTATTCTGTAAAAGTTTAAATAATACTAACAACAAAAGAAGAGTTCTTTCTGTCTTCAAGTCCATCTGAAATGGGTACTGTTTTAAATTATACTTCTCAAAGTTAACATTAATTTAAATGCATTTATCTCAAATCACATTAATATATTAAGCACAATTTAAACCTTACTTTATTATTCAGTAATTTTATATTTCTAATCAGAATAATCAACACACACAAATGTTCTCAAGTATAATTTTGTTTTTCTTTTTACTTTGTTCTTTTTTTATATAAAGTCTTCATTAGTTTATAACACTTTAACCAGTATATGGTTACATTGCTTAATAGCTATAATAATAGCAGCTATATATTTTATTAGTTACTTCACTAACAACATTGCTTTTTATGAATTAAAAATGTCCCTGATTGCGTAAATAGTAATGGTGAATTGGAATGTGATGTTTTTGTTGTTGAAATTAACTATTTCAGATTAAACATTTCATGAGACTATTTTAGATGGTCTTAAAAGGTGTTCTGTCCTTGACCCATATGCTCGTGTTAATGTAATACAGTGCAGGAGTATGTTGTCACTGATATTTTGCAGCTATGAGCTTATAATACTTTAACCAGTATATGATTACATTGCTTAATAGATATAACAGCTGCTATATATTTTGTTAGTTTCATTCGTAACAACATTGCTTTTTATGAGTTAAAAATGTCCCTGATTGGGTAAATAGTAATGCTGAACTGGAATGTGCTGTTTTGAAATGAAGTATTTCAGTTTAAACATTTCATAAGACTAGTTTAGATGGCATTAAAAGGTCTTCTGTCTTTGACCCATATGCTTGTGTTAAATCTAATACAGTGCAGAAATATGTTGTCACTGACATTTTGCGGCTACGAGTCGACTGTGTTATGCCTCCGGACGTCTGGAGCTAGATGCCTTTAAATGGCTTGGGTGTTCTGTTGCCTTTTTTCTCGTTGAGAGATATGGCATCCTATGTTTAAAATGCAGGCTTAGTTGGTGTTGATCTCTATTCGGCAGACGAGTGCTCATGTGCACACTGTGATTTTCTCACGAAGCGTGACAGGGAAAGGAAAAAGAGAGAAAAACACATACCTTTTCCCACTTGGCTCTCGAGACAAACACCCATGAATATCTCTAGACACTCTAGTTCCTTATTACTTGTCGCATTTACTTATTTATGTCATCCCCTGACCTTACCTAATTGACGTCTATTGAGGAAATGAGCACCGTTCACTTTTAAAGATACAAGGACCCAAATTCCTTTTAATAAAATGCAAGTAATATTTGTGCTTCATCTAAGTGTATGCAGATTTAATTTTACACATGTTTTATATAAGAAGGCTGAGATACAAAATAATGCATCTTCATCACACTGATTAGGGTAGAGTATGAGAAACACCATTCCTGACAGCAATCTTTAATGACCTGTAAGTCCTAGATATCATCCAGGATAGTGAGGACATTTTATCAGAAATTTAATGTTACTTAGAAAATAGTGGAATAAAACTTTGTATTGACGAGTTTTATTCCCTCAGCGTGTAGTTCCCTACTGTGCGTCTCAGAACAAATCGTATAACCACACATCCTCCTGGGTCACCCTAAAATCAGTTATATACCTAGAGGGTTTACCTGGTTAACAAAGGAGTATAATATGCCAGCATGACAAACATCACTACAATACACAAAAGTTTTTTTGTTTGTTTTTTTTTATCAATAAAAGCAAAAATATATAAACATATACATTCTCTCTCACACACACACTCACTGAAACATGGTACACAAGAACACAATATCACCAAACACAAATAGAACAATTAGTGGCTCTTTGCTAAGCACAAGTACAACTTCAGTGGTGCAGCTATAACAAGAAATTTCAGATGTTTAAATCCAAAAATTGTACTCCATTATAAGATTAAATTACTGATGTTAAGTAACCCAAAGTTGTATTTTCAATGCATATTGTCAGCAGATAAACTCGCTGATTAAATGCCAGTCTAAGCTGTAAGAGATAGTATGTGTTTGTGTTAACAACAAAATACTCAATCAAATAACATTATAAGCAATCTTAAATAACGGAGATGTCTAAATTTTGATCTTGCCTCCACCCATGGGGGTCTGTTTTTGAAAAGTTAGAAAATGCAATTAGGCAAACATATTTGATGTCAATTAAAGAAATATTAATATGTTTGTGCATTGTATTGCATTTCGGTTTATTTTAAACATGAAATATGATGTGGTTTCAGAACTATTTGTTTTTATTCAAATGTGACTTTGTAAATACTACTCTAATAACTGGTTTTGTAAATACTACTCTAATAACTGGTTTTGTACTTGAGTAGTCTAAAAGCACTTTCACAGCAATGGTATTGTATTGAAAAGTAATGTCGGTAAATAATTTTCAACAGATGTGTACAATATAATGTTATAGATTTTAACATGAGTAAATGTTTATTAATACTCTAAACTATTTTGAAATGATATCTTAGTCTAAATGTTTGTATCTTTTTGAAGTCTGATTGGAAATAAGTATTATATTATAATAAGATAGAGTAAAAGTAAATTTATATATTTTAGCTGATTAGATTATCTTAATATATTATTCAATTATCGTTATTTAAAACCTAAGAGGATACGAGTAACTGATCCAAATATTATTAGAGAGGATAGAAAGATTGTTTGGTTAGTTTCATTAATCAAACCAGGAGGTATATGACCTCATAGTGATAGGGAATGGTTTTTAAGGTTAAGAATTACAAGTCTGGAATTCTTTGTTTTTTTATTCTACCACTTTGGTTTCATTTCAACATGTAAAAACCACACAAGAAAAATATTTTTGAATTCTACATCCAAGATGAAACTAAGAGTAAACAATATTTACATAAATTCACATATAAAATAAACTCAAAACTAGGAAATGAAATGTCTATCCATAAATATTAATGGTCTAAATAATAGTAATAAAAGGTGGAGCCTATTCAAATACATAAACGTACATAAACCACAAATAGTCTGTTTACAAGATACACATTTATTAGATAGAGATATAAACAACTTAAATATTAATTACACAGTACTAATAAACTCAATACAAAAAAAGAGTAGCTATACTACTTCGTAACTCAACTATAACACCTAAAATAATTACTATTCATCAAGATAACATCAGGTATGTTTTGTTTAGCTTCAATAGAACTAAATAAGAGACTCTCTAAGTTAGTAAATTTATGTTGGATCCCAGGACTAGGATTAAGAACAGTTAAACAGCATTTTGAAGACATAATGCATTTAACTATGGGTAGCCTCATATTGGCAGGAGATTTTAACTGTATAATGAATGAAAAAGATATAGATTCTAAATCTAAAAGAAAACAATCCATCTCTAAAGCATTGTCAACATTTATAGATACATTTTATTTAAGACCTAAATGAATTTGTAGAACCAAACTCATTAATCTTCACATTTTATTCTCATAGATGTAAAACTAACTCAAGAATAGATAGAATATATGTTGTCAATGACCTAATAACAAAAATTAGCAAAGTCAAAATTATAAATTGTTCATTAACTGATCATAATGGCTTAGTCTTTGAAATAGAACTTACACCTTTTTATTCAAATCCCATTACTAGGATACTTTCTTATATCACAAAAATGACAGAATTCAAAGAATTTTATGAAGAAACAATCAAAAGTTTTCTAGAAATAAATTACAAGGAGGATATTTCAGAAATATGTCTGGGATTCATTAAAAGCAGTTGCATATGGGAAAATTATCCTGGTACATAAAAGGAAGTTATGGAATAAAGATATGCTAGATTTACAAAACAAAGCAGATGAATTGAAGCTGGAAATACAAATGGGAAATACTTAAGGGAAATGCTTCTCAAGTTCAAAAACTTGCACATCAGAAGTATGCAGAATTGTTACATCATAAGATTATGATTAATTTAGAAAAAATAAATTCATACTCCACTAATTCAGCACACCTGAGACACTTAACAGAACAAAAAAAAAACAAATCTAAACAAATAAAAGAAATATTTATTCCTAATACTAACGAGTTACGGATCTAAATGATATCTTAGAAGCATTCAGACTTCAATTTAACATTGACAATTCCATAAACACTCAACTACTAAGGATATAACAAAATACTTAGAAAATAATATTCATACTAAATTAACACAAGAGCAAATAGATATTATAAACAAACCAATCAATATGACAGTTGGTCACAAATTAAAAAGCTCAAGACAAAAGCACCTGGCCCAGCTAATATGCTACCAGAAATGTATAAATTAATACCCAATCAAGCCATTTCCTTACTATTAAAAGTATATGATATAGCCAAAAAAGATTTGAACATTCCACCCTCTTGGAAATATTCATTGATATCTCGGATTATCAAACCAGATAAAGATGAGAGGCAGTGCTCCTCATATAGACCAGTATCATTACTCAATATAGACTATAATATGTTTATGGCTATATACGCAGATAGGATTAAACCCCTTCCTTTCTTAATTCACAAAGATCAAACAGGCTTTATTAAAGGAAGAAATACTTCAGATAATAAAGAATACTAACATTAATAGACTATAGCAAACAGAATCCTAGATTTAAATGTAATCTCATTAGATATTAATAAAGCTTTTGTTTCAGTTAACTGGAACTTTCTTTCACTAGTTTTAAAAGAATATAACTTTCCTTCTAATTTTAATCACCTTATCCAAATATATGAAAAATCTACTGCATATGTTAAACTAGGATCACATAGATCGGGCCCTATTCCAATTAAAAAGGGAACTAAACAGGGTTGACCTTTACCATTGTTATTTGCATTACTCATAGAACCCTTTGCAAATCAATTCAGATCAAACATTAACATAAAGGGCATTTGTATAAATAAAATGTTAAACCTTAAAATCCAACTCTTTGCTGATAACATATTAACTCTCTCAGATACCAATAAGTCTTTAAATGCTCTATTTAACTCCATGAATAAATTTGAAAATATTTCAGGCTTAAAATTTAATGAAAATAAAACAAAAATTATGCCCTGTAACTGTAAAAAAAGGAATATAAACAAAAGATAAGAATATAAACAAAAGATTTTTCAAATATATAGTAACAAAAATAGCAGCCAAAATACTACAACTGAACCACAATGCGTAAAATCTGCTGCCAAACGCCAATGCAGAAACTGTGTGGCAAAATCCAAACTGTCACGAATTATACTGATCTCTCCAAATAGTAAAACTTTTATTATACAAAAATAGGATTAAGCGCTTTCACCTACTAACAACGTAGGCTTCATCAGAATGTCAATCAAGTGCATTCAACAGTTTAAATACTTTAAATTTGGCGCCAAAAAATGTTTTCACATATGCGCACATTTAAAGCCATATACACTTGAATTTATACAAGCAAAATTTCATTCATATAAATAAAATGAAATAATCCATATATGTCTGACTCCCCTATACTTCTAAAACAAAATGTGAATTAAAATATTTGATACATAAAAAGTTATAATACATAAAATTAACACTATATAATGCCAACATTTAATGCATAGGGACAATTAAAAGTATTCTAAAATACTTTTGGTAGAAATACTTTCATTTAATCCCGGAGGGGTAGTGGCATCTGTTAAAATCTGCCAATATGTTTCTCTAAATGATAATTTGTTTTTTATGTTACTACCCCTGGGGTCAGATGTCACTGACTCTATAATACCAAACCTAAATTCATGCTCTGCACCCTTACTAATAACATGCTTTGCCAAAGCATTCTTTTCATCACATTTCTTAATGCAATAATTATGTGCATATATTCTTTTTCTAAATTTCTGTTCCGTTTTACCAATATAGTATGACGGACACTTGGTACTTTTTGCCATGTATACTATAAAACTGCTGTTGCAGTTCCCCTCCTTAAAGTAAATTTTTGTCCTGTTGTAGTTGGCTAAATTGATGTAAGCTTGCTCTGATATATAACTGCACTGTTTGCAACACCCACATCTTTTCGTTCGTTCGCTTTGACCACTATCGATATTTGTCTCATCTCTTTTTACCTTTTCCAAGATGGTCTTTAGATTAAAGGCCATTTTGTATATGAATAATGGTTTGCTACCCAAAATGTCCTGCATCTCATTATTAGTGAGCATGGTGTGCCAATGTTTATTTAAAATATTTTTCACTTTGTTGCTATGTAAATTAAATTCAACTATACATGCTCTACCTAAATCTTTATTAATTTTTTCTTTCTGTGCGTTGGTATTAACCGTATCATTGTAGTTACTTCCCAACAATGGAGTGATAGAATTCCCCCACCTATTCATTAATTCCAAGCTTATCTTTTTCATCATACAAAGACTATAACCTCTATCAGCGAATAAAGTGATAATAAACTCTATCTCCTGCTTAACCTCATTTAAAGAGGTAGTCACTCAATGCTCTAATGAATTGGCCTTTAAATATGTTAATTTTTGTTTTGACCGGGTGACAACTTTCGTAATCTAAATAGGAATTCGTAAAAGTATCTTTTCTATAGATTTTTGAATGAAAGTTGTCTCCTCTTAATGTTACTATAGTGTCTAAATAGGGTACCCCTTGATTATTATTGTTTGACGTGAATTTCAAAAAGCTACTACTCTGATTTATATACTCTATAAATCCATTGAATGCTTCCTGACTTCCTTCCCATATAATATATATGTCATCCAGGAAGCGTGAGTAGTACTTGATATATCCCATAAATTCACTGTTGAATACAAGTTCACCTCCCAATCTAGCATGACCATATTGGCGTAGATGGGGGCACAAGCTGCCCCCATCGCTACCCCTCTGATTTGTTTAAATATCTCCCCTTCATAGTATATATAATTATTGTCTAATACTATTGACATTAGATCATGAACTAGATGGGTTTTGTCCCTTGTAGGATTACTAAATCTATGTATACTATTGTAAAAAGCCTCCAAACCTTCTTCTTTAGGGATACACATAAACAAGTCTATCACGTCAATGGAGGCAAAAATCAACTGTTGAGATTTTAACGTAACTGGGTACTTTTTTAAAAACTCCCATGAGTCCTTTACCATATGTTCAACCTTATTATATACATGTTTCAATGTAGTATCTATTAATACTCCCATTGGATAAGTCTTTGTTTTACTGCCCGATATAATTGGCCTAAATGGTGGGTCCTGCAAGTTCTTATGGACTTTGGGTATTCCGACCATTGTGGCCAGTGTGGGATATTCCACCTTTAAATATTCATATGTCTCCTCATTAATCCTGTTGTCTATTAGAAATTCTTCAATATTATAATCTATCCTCCTATATGCCATGTTTAATTCATTTTTAGATATTATCTCATAATTCGATGTATCATGTAACATCTCATGTATTTTACTATTGTACTCTATTTGATCATACACCACTATACCCCCACCTTTGTCGGGCTTCATGATTCTGACACTATTGTTCGTTTTCAAATCCTTAAGGACCCTCTGTTCATCTTCAGTTAAGTTGGTCTTAACTGTTCTGGGGTTGCTTCTGATCTTGTATATATCTTGTGTAACCAGTTTCTCATATCTCAAACTTTCTTGATTCATAGTGGGCATGAAACTACTCTTTTTTTCTAATGACATTGTTACTGTCTCTATTAATCTTATTGTCTTTAAACATTACTGCTAAATTCAGCTTCCTAATATATTTCTTAACTTCACATATGGTGTCCACCATTCTAAAGGGGGGAGTCGGTATGTACTTCATTCCTTTAGATAATAAACTGAAATGGGCTGGGGTTAAAACTAGGTTGGTGTAATTGAAAATCTGAAAGTTGTTATGCTTACTAACAACCTTCTTAGGTATATTTTCACTGTTCACACCTTCCTTGTTCCCAAGTTCTCCCATTCCTACTACCACTCCTGGTAATAGCTGTGACCTTTCTTTCTCCAAGAGTTGTTTTTTGTCCATCTCTTGTAACCCTCTCTGTTGTTCCCCTCCTGAAAATTTTCCTTTTCTACATTATACCCCTTTCTGTCATTTGAGTTCTGACCGGTTTGTTTCCACATATAAGCCCTTCCTTGCTCATACTGTTCCTTATCTCTACCTAGTTTCTTATTTTTTCTGTTGTATGCTGTTTTAGTTTTATATTCAATATTTTCAAATTGCTTAAAGTACAATTTCTCCCAGTCTTTAAACAACAAATCAGATATAATGCTTTCATTCATTTGGTCAATCTCACTGAGTAATGAACACAATTTAGCATCGTTGAATTCAACCAATTTTTTCATATATGCAATGCCAAAAGAATCAAACAGTTTGTTAAACTCACTAACTGTTTCTTTAGTTAAATCAATTCCCATTGGTACCTTAAAAAAACGAAGGCCCATGGGTACTATGTCCAAACTCATGCATTGAGCTAGATAAGCATTGTCTAGTTTAATCGAATTAATGACATTTAATTTCCTTCCAAATTCGTATATATCGTCTTTTAAAGTGCCTTTAATACTTATGATTGCTGTTGATATTTCCATTGTCTTTGTTGTTTTCAAATACACAATCATATTGTAAAAAGTCTTTAAGTATGCACTCATGATTTTTACTAATAGTGTTATCATATCTAAAACGAGTGCTTGCTTTAACAGTACCTTTTACTTCGTTTGTGTCACCAATAGCAGTCGCATAAGTTTTTGTACCTTTCCCCATCTTGGGTCTGGTTCCTATTCTCTTGATTTCGTCGGCTGTATTGGCAAAGGAAAAATCGAACGTGAAGTCCGTAGGCGCCAATCTACTGTTCGCATTATCCATCGACCTGACTGCCGGTAAATCAATCCCTTGCGTCTCCCTAGATGCTACCTGTTGTCCATTTGGGATTCCCGGCGAGGACGTAATTAATATATCCGAATGCGTAGCATGATGTTCGGAGTTTGCAGTCACCGGACTGCTGTCATGCACAAATACTGCATCAGTTCCTTGATCACAGGCGTATATTCCCTTACGCCTACCAGATAGTGCTTCTTTTGCTGACCCATTCGTGTTCACATCTTTCTGCAGCAGGGAATTGACCACTTCAATGAGTCTGCCGATTTCACCCCTCAAGGACTTGACTTCGCTCGTATTTCAACCAACTCCTCTCGCTCCTCTGGTGTGGCAGCCCCTGAACTGTTCCGCATCTCTTCCATACTGAATAACAAAAATAGCAGCCAAAATACTACAACTGAACCACAATGCGTAAAATCTGCTGCCAAACGCCAATGCAGAAACTGTGTGGCAAAATCCAAACTGTCACGAATGATACTGATCTCTCCAAATAGTAAAACTTTTATTATACAAAAATAGGATTAAGCGCTTTCACCTTCTAACAACGTAGGCTTCATCAGAATGTCAATCAAGTGCATTCAACAGTTTAAATACTTTAAATTTGGCACCAAAAAATGTTTTCACATATGTGCACATTTAAAGCCATATACACTTGAATTTGTACAAGCAAAATTTCATTCATATAAATAAAATGAAATAATCCATATTTGTCTGACTCCCCTATACTTCTAAAACAAAATGTGAATTAAAATATTTGATACATAAAAAGTTATAATACATAAAATTAACACTATATAATGCCAACATTTAATGCATAGGGACAATTAAAAGTATTCTAAAATAGTGCCCCCATCTACGCCAATATGGTCATGCTAGATTGGGAGGTGAACTTTGTATTCAACAGTGAATTTATGGGATATATCAAGTACTACTCACGCTTCCTGGATGACATATATATTATATGGGAAGGAAGTCAGGAAGCATTCAATGGATTTATAGAGTATATAAATCAGAGTAGTAGCTTTTTGAAATTCACGTCAAACAATAATAATCAAGGGGTACCCTATTTAGACACTATAGTAACATTAAGAGGAGACAACTTTCATTCAAAAATCTATAGAAAAGATACTTTTACGAATTCCTATTTAGATTACGAAAGTTGTCACCCGGTCAAAACAAAAATTAACATATTTAAAGGCCAATTCATTAGAGCATTGAGTGACTACCTCTTTAAATGAGGTTAAGCAGGAGATAGAGTTTATTATCACTTTATTCGCTGATAGAGGTTATAGTCTTTGTATGATGAAAAAGATAAGCTTGGAATTAATGAATAGGTGGGGGAATTCTATCACTCCATTGTTGGGAAGTAACTACAATGATATTAATATAGCATACAGAAAAAAATTAATAAAGATTTAGGTAGAGCATGTATAGTTGAATTTAATTTACATAGCAACAAAGTGAAAAATATTTTAAATAAACATTGGCACACCATGCTCACTAATAATGAGATGCAGGACATTTTGGGTAGCAAACCATTATTCGTATACAAAATGGCCTTTAATCTAAAGACCATCTTGGAAAAGGTAAAAAGAGATGAGACAAATATCGATAGTGGTCAAAGTGAACGAACGAAAAGATGTGGGTGTTGCAAACAGTGCAGTTATATATCAGAGCAAGCTTACATCAATTTAGCCAACTACAACAGGACAAAAATTTACTTTAAGAAGGGGAACTGCAACAGCAGTTTTATAGTATACATGGCAAAATGTACCAAGTGTCCATCATACTATATTGGTAAAACGGAACAGAAATTTAGAAAAAGAATATATGCACATAATTATTGCATTAAGAAATGTGATGAAAAGAATGCTTTGGCAAAGCATGTTATTAGTAAGGGTGCAGAGCATGAATTTAGGTTTGGTATTATAGAGTCAGTGACGTCTGACCCCAGGGGTAGTAACATAAAAAACAAATTATCATTTAGAGAAACATATTGGCAGATTTTAACAGATGCCACTACCCCTCCGGGATTAAATGAAAGTATTTCTACCAAAAGTATTTTAGAATACTTTTAATTGTCCCTATGCATTAAATGTTGGCATTATATAGTGTTAATTTTATGTATTATAACTTTTTATGTATCAAATATTTTAATTCACATTTTGTTTTAGAAGTATAGGGGAGTCAGACATATATGGATTATTTCATTTTATTTATATGAATGAAATTTTGCTTGTATAAATTCAAGTGTATATGGCTTTAAATGTGCACATATGTGAAAACATTTTTTGGCGCCAAATTTAAAGTATTTAAACTGTTGAATGCACTTGATTGACATTCTGATGAAGCCTACGTTGTTAGTAGGTGAAAGCGCTTAATCCTATTTTTGTATAATAAAAGTTTTACTATTTGGAGAGATCAGTATCATTCGTGACAGTTTGGATTTTGCCACACAGTTTCTGCATTGGCGTTTGGGCAGCAGATTTTACGCATTGTGGTTCAAATATATAGTAACGGAAAATTATTATATCTGGGAATAAATCTACTCAATGAATTAACAGATTCTTTAATATTTAACTAATAAAATACTAGATAAAATAAAACAATTGGTTACTGGAATAAATACATATTTCAACAGACAGATTATCTTATTAAAGTAATCATATTTCCCAAAATATTATACTTAGTACAAAATTTTTCATTGCCACCTCCCAAATATATTATTCAAAGATACAATAAACTAATTTTAAATTTTCTATGGTTTCCAAATAAACCCCATATAGCCTTAAATGTTTACCAATTAATTTACCGGATATTGATTTATATATTACCTCATCTGTTATTAAAAATATAACACTATGGTTAAATTCATGCGCACCTATATGGAAACAAGCCCCTGGGCAGATTTACATAGAAGTTAATTACAATCATATACAGGACAACTTAACAGTAATATCATCACCCCTTGTATGGATGTTAAGATTATTTTTTAGGGAAAAGGAATAATATCAATAAATTGCCATCAAACTATGTAAGCTCTACACTTTCAGTGTTCAAAACATATATAAACAAAATACCAAATATTAATTCTTGGATTTTTCTTTTCCCTATAGTTTTACACCAAATATTCTAGATGCATCCCAAATATCTAAAATAAATATACTTAGAAAAGAATCATTACTCTTTTGGCATCAACTTATAGTGAAAGGGAAAATACTAACAAATGAACAGATAATTTATAACTATAATATAAATAAAGACAATTGGTTGTTTATACAAAATCTAAGGCATTTTCTTATAAATAGAACAAATGCAACCTTCAGCTAGACATGAAGCTCCAAAACTCATTGAATACCTTATTCTGATCACAAAACAGCCTTATCAGGGTACAGGTTATTTGTCTAATATCTATAAAATTGTTAAACAAAAAACTATCATGAAAAATCATACTGGGATTATTATACTTAAATAAACAATCCTCCAACTGAAGAAAAAAGTAATATTTTAACATCTTCCAAATTTTCTACATTTTCAAAATACTGGCAATTATTCACTTGGAGATATCCACATAGAAGTTTCTATATACCACATAGGCTAACCAAAATGCATTCTATTGAAGATCAATTTTGGAGATGCCACATCAATTTAAAAGCAGATTGGCAGCATGTTTTTTATGAATGTATATGTTTTAATATGTATTGGAAGTCTATTAACTATTTTTTCAGACTGTTTATAATGATGATTTTCAATTAGTCTTTAATTTTATTCAGCTCTTCTATTCCAAACTGTGTACCAAAAAAAGACACTAAAATCCTATGGTCACTATTGGCAATCTCACAAAATCATAATTATACATTGGAAAAATGAAACTTCTCCTACGTTCAATGAATTTAAGAATTTAACATAAACAGTTGCACACATGGAAATATTAACAGTGAAGAACAGAACTAAAAGATATACTTCTTACCATTACTCTTGGATGAAAGTACTGGAAATATTTGAAAAGACTGATGATATATATCATCTTATGTTTCTAATTTTACATACTATAAAAGTTCAATGTTGTTTGAATAGACACCAATGAAAATAGTTATACAATGGTTTGAAGTTGGTAATGTTTTAGAATTATAAATGTTATTTATCTTTCATGTAATGTTTTTTAACAGGTCTTATTTGCAATAATAAAAAATATTTAGTGAAAAAAAAGGAGATAATACTATGGAAAGTCCATAAAAAGCACATTAATAAAAAGTTAATCAGAGATTATGCGGGATGAGCCTATTACTCACATGGCCCAGGCATGAGCTCTGTACATCACATTCCACATTGCCCCATAGCAATGTCTATCAGAGCCATCCTTATTTGATTTTGTCACATTGCTATGGAGACTATGCAGTTCAATTCCTCGTATGTGAGGACAACATGATGTGCTGTCCCCTTTTTACAAGCCCTGTAAGAGTTTGTCCATCAATCTAATATCAAATCCAAGTACTTATTGATATGGCCAGTCTTCTTCTACACTAACTCATTCCATAAACAGTCATATAGTATATGCTCGTACAAAGTTAATCATTTTGTAACGGGCTACAGTGCAGCCCTAATCTGAAGAGATACATTTGGACAGAACAAAGATGTTCCAGAAATACGCTGTGTTATTAGCAGCTCTTTGTAAGGTACTTTCACTCTGTTCAGAGGCCAGAAATTACTTGGGGTAAACGACCAGTTTTAATGGTAAATCTTACCTCTCGAGCTTTTGGTCTAAATGGGTTTTAATTGGAGACCTTGCATGCTGTATTACCTTTGTTTATATCTGAAGCTAAGGGACTAATATGCCCCATTTGTTTACCCTTACACAAGATTAAATTAGACTTTTTCATGTAAACAATAACCAGAGCACCTACTTTGTGGAAGCAGTCGTGGGGTACATTTGGTTAATTTTTCCTGAGTAAATATTGGAAGCCTGACTACTATAAGTGCTTTGTGAGAAATTGACAGGGCTTCAAAACAGTTTAAAAGGTGACCTCATACCCAGCTTAGTCACCATTACAACTAGCGGTTGATAGTATCAGGTGCTACCTGCCCGTATAGGTGACAGGGTTAATCTCATGTCCTTGGTGACTCATCCTAAAAGAATATGAGTGACCTTCCATGAAATGGTTTAGAATCAAGCAGGTTCCAGATTGGTTGAGACTCCCGAAACCAACTCACTTGGGTTCCCAGGTAAAGAACGCTGTGCAATGTTGATTGAGCTTATGCCAACTTCAAAACAGCGAAGTTATGCCCATCTAACATGTGTTGACTTCAGTTGAGTTGTTTGGGCATCTCAGACGCCCTTCATTTGTCAGTGTCGTTCTTATCTTGTACCAAAACCGTTCGCATAAGCTTCCAGGCTGCTGACTGACAGGCTTTTGGGCTCATATCCAAACCGGCTGGATCATTAGACACTTTTCCAACAGTTCTTCCTTCATGTGTTGTTCTTGTGCAAAATGGCCAATTGAGTAGATCAAAGGTAGGTGAAGGATGCTCTACCCCCAGAAATCTGACGGTTTAATACAGTCCGCACCTGCTGAATTTCTAATTCAGGTCAGCAGTGGGCGGTCAGATCTTGACATGGATACACATTACCCATTTAGGTAACTGAATACATGGCGTTCCATGATTAGTCCTTATTGCAGCATGTTTTATACTTCACTGTGAATGCCAAATATTGGAAGGGGATGAAGCCGCAAATACTGACCATCAGTAATAGACAAGCACCTCCATCGGTAATGTGGCGAATGACTAGGATTTTATTCAGTGGAGGCATCATCCAGTTTGGAGCAAAGTTATGGTGAGTAGATAATCCTGGCAAAATGCCTTGATGACTTATCCTCAGTGAAGAGTCAAGAGAACCATTGGAGAATTTGAGAGCCCATCCCCCAAAATATCTTGCCGTATCCTGAGCCAAATTTCTTGGTTCCGTCATCTGTTAAGCACCCGTGATTGTATATTTAATTCTTGAGCATATACAAACATTGCTATTGCTGGCAAATTTTTGTGTTGTGCTTTGTTGCATCTGAAGTATGGCTGTCAGGAGTCCACTTGGGGATCTTTGGCAGTTGGAACGGATCTAGAAAGTGTTGTTTTGAAAGGCATTACGCAGTACTACATGCCAGCAAAACTGGCTCCAACACTAACAGGTAGACATTTCCTACACAAGAAGGCCTATCAAGCTGTCAAACATCTCTTCAAGTCTTTAGCTATTCGGCGTCAAAGGGACCCTCATTTAGGAAAGGTTGTCAGTGCTGAATACCCTGGTTGGTTTTGTACATGATTTGGGTATTGTGCACTAGTCTAGACAGTATGTGATACTTGAAATGGTGGATCCAGCTAATAACCTTGGGGCCAATGAGGATTGGGAGAGTGCCATGAATTACGACTACATCATCAGTATCATGAGGTTAGGTCTTGTTGTCAGCAAGTAAAACAAGCAAAGTTAAAGTTCCTTAACTGCCCGCCATGGAGAGCCGATTTTTCATGAACCAAGTAAGTCTCTTTTGTACTGAAAATGCTTACATGGCTGAATGTTAGATTCCAACGTTATTCCACCTGTAAGGACCCAAATTGTCAATCTGAGAAAATGGAGCTGGTATGACCCTAGGTACAGGTAAAGGGCGGATTGGGCATTTCTGGACTGGGAGCAGCTTTGACTTAGCAAGATTTGTGGGTTACGTATTAAACACTTTGGTGACAGGAAATGCCTGATCATTACAGAAGGAACCGAAACTTATCCTTCTTACTGCTCCTGCACCCTGGTAAATGAATCTTTAGGCCTAAAATATTTCCCTAAAGCCAATTGTAAAAGATCCCTGCTAGGACTGCAAGTACTTTCTGACAATTTTGGTCCAGCATAACTTCCTCCAGCACATTCTTGATTCCTGGGGTGTCAAAGCTTTTGCAATTAATCCAAGAGCTGATGGCACTAGCCATAAGTGCTTCTACAGAGGGATCATTACTTAGCAGCGTAAGATTAAACTAGGTTACCAACATGGTTTGCTCGAGATCATTACTGATGCCCCTACTCTTCCGCAGTATGTTACTACAAACTGCAATCTTGGAAAAGTTTTGCTCGGCTTGCAAAATGGGCAGTGCCTGTTACCAAAAAGTGATATTTCCTGCAGTCAAGCCCAGGTACAAAGCCGAGATGCACCTAGTGAGTAGGCTTTGAATAGCATTTTTTATGTAACACCAAGCAGCCATGAGGCCCTCTTATTAACTTTGGTGCACAGCAATTTGAATTCTGTCAGCTTTTAGGTTAATCCATTATTTCTCATACTAAACTTAGGCATTCCTGCTAACAATAGAAACAACTACATTTGGTCCCATATATATACTGAGGTATAGTACCTCCATACTCCCATGCACTGCAGGCCAATATACTAGTGGATATGAAGCTCATAGCGTGCAGAGCGAGGTTATTTGACATGGATATATTAGCTATGCATCAGCCTATCACTATGGAGTATATCATGTCCAGTTTTCATACGAGATGCGTTGTTATACACCTGACTGGACTCAGGTGTAAGGTTGCATAACATACCATTAACAATATGCCTCATTTATGCATCATATGAAATAAAATTCCCTGACACTCCAGTACAACAGTAGAAATAAGCCAACTGATGAAAATAAAGATGTATATATAGTATCAAGACCCCGAATGTATATGTAGGTATGCACCTAATGTATCCATGGTGCAATGATCCAGAATGCTCAGTAGTCAATCAGTGGGACTGAGGTGATATCATCCCACTATGTTCTTGGCTGCCTGCCTACCAGCTACCATAAGACTTTCCCTATGGCATAAATAAAAAATATGTTAGCATTTAGTAGTAGCTCATACATGGCTGATGGTTCCCCTCTGCCATACTAGCTCCATAGTACAGTGGGAGACATTAACGTATCCATACTCCAGTCATATCCAAGCCTCCAGGTGCGTAAGTTTAAATACAGTATAGCTATTTATTATCCCCAGTTTGCCTAGTAGACTAAGACCATGATGATTACTATTATAGCTGCAGTCATGAGCTGACACATAGAAACTAGGTCCTAACTATGCACCCATATGGCCTAATTAATAACAATGAAATCCACAGTATTATTGTGGGACAGATATAGCCCTGGTTATACTATGTGCCCTATACCTGCTATGCACTGCCATCCGACTAGAGTAACTATCATGTGTCCCAAAATGGGAGTACTGGCTTAGGTGACTGGCGTCCCGAAAACTGGAGCAAAAATGTGTCATGAATAGTAGCTTTTATATAGATGAATTACTGGTCTCACTAGTAGGTCCACTGCAGCATCGCATCATGGTCCGATGCTTGTATTTGTACGAATTAGTACACTTGTGGGTATCTGTCTATAGTGTGATACCATAGTGTCAAATGCTACGTTCAGGTCGTAGTACCCTCCAAATTGCTCCACATGTACTACTCAGCTGCTTACTGTATATATAGTTCCTTAGGAGTAGTGGGTACATGAGCCACATCACCCTGTGATATGGGTAAGGTGGGGATGGCAAGTCCACGTCAAATCTGGTACTGCATCGTCCATTCCTACTCAATGGGGTGTATCTGTAACAAATGACTGAAGCCCTGCAATGGCACAGGTCAGGTATTCATAACTCATCAGACCCTGCCTTGGACCAGCTAAATTATGCATGAATATAGGTGTCATCTCATACTAGCTATTCATATATAGCCTTGCTACCTAGGGTGCATAAGTCAACGCTGCTATGTATTGTTGTGCCATTCAGGTGGTGGCCAACACATGGGTGCACACTTTTGGTCTGAAATTCACCCTGCACCTCGCCCTAAAACATTGGCAAATCCCTATCATATGCTCCAAATTGCACTTCGTAAACATCGCATAACCACATGGTCTACAATGTAGTCACAATGCGGTCCAATGCTGAAAATGCGTCCAATGAACCTACTACGCAATTACGCGATTTGGAGGTGCATGTAAAAGTAGGGGCATCGAGTTATCCACTGATGGCGCGGGTATGGGCATATAGGGTCCTCGGACCTTAGGCGAGTCTCGTACCGGGTGTGCAAGGCCCATGGCCCTTATAACCCTGAGCTTGGCATTGTTTTACTATCCAGACCAAATCAAAAAGTGCGTGAATCCGGCTTCGTCATGCCGGAATTTTATGAAACTGCAAAGCCTTTCAGTGAGCCATTCCTTACAATAGGTAATGGGGTGTATTTTGAAGTTTATGACTTACTGTACAAAATGTGATACTGCACTGCTTAATGGTGACCACTCATGCAGTGGGCCGGGTACACCTGCATCCATGGTACGTATCCCAGGATATCCATGGGACCCATGGAGTCACTCCGGACTGGCCCGTCCAAACATGCTGCTAAAAAAAAACTAGCCCCTCCATAGTACTGGTAAAGCTTATCTGAGCCCCCTCGCCATAGCAAACTGCTGCACAATGTATGCTGGGTATCAAGGATATACCTGGTGTCCGAGGCACTCAGCCTAATACCGTTAAAATGTGGCATAGCCCTTGGGGTCCTGGGGGAAGTTATCCATGGGTCTGGGGTTATGAGAGTTGGCAGAATCAATGCACTGACTCAGTAATAAGTTTGCTTAGACTCGTACTCCCAGTGGATGTCGAAATTATCAGAGCAAACCTGTGCTGTATAGGTGGGTACAAACATTACAATAGGCAAATGGGGGTTAATACATATAGTCAGCTGCTAACACAAAACCACAAATATAAAAGTAA